>NW_027466748.1:0-39423 GCF_050575085.1 Anarhichas minor
AACATTATATTGGTTAAATGCACTGAAGCTTATTACCTTTTCCACACACACACACAAATTGCAAACATGGTTTATGTGTGCATATATATATATATTCATTTTTTACATGTTTAATGGTTGCATGTTATGTTACAAAGGAAAAAGGATGTAAATAACTGCTGACCGTAAAGTTAGGTCTAATTTTACGTCTTCACGTAAAGTGACGTTTGACCTCTGACCTGTTGTAAAGCCAACCTTGGCTTCCGGTCCCTCCTTTTTCAAGCGGGTTCGCTGAGTAAGTTGACTCGCGGCATCACGCTCTTCACAATCAATTAGTTTTATACAATTTATCAGCCTGAAGAAGATTTAATATAAATCGAAACGTTGCTGTATCATTTTTTATTTTTTCATTCATTTTATTTGCTTCACTGTTTGGCCAAAATAAATAGTCCAAAGTGCTTCTGTAACTTTTTCCTGGCCTACAAAACACACACGGGGCTAGCTTAGCATGAGCTACCACGGACGACTGAACAGAGAGGAATGGACCACGGTGACCTACAAGAGGGGCCGCCATGGAAGGTATCGCAGCCCTGAGCGAGACATCTATCCCACTGCCACGTACAGAGGTAGGGACAGATCCCAGCACTACCGCGGAGCTCCCGCTAATGATGGAGGTAGGAGAGCGGACATTAGCGCACGGAGGGGACGCGCTCCTGAACTTCGCCAGGACGCCCCCAGTTCGCCCCACCGCCGCAGGTCGCCTTCCCGTCACCGACGCAGAACCTACGCTTCCGTGACCAGGACGGGCCTGCCCGTCCACGACCGGGTCTCTCCCCGACGCAACCAGCCTCGTCAGGACCGACTAGAGCCATCGCTGCATCGGCGCGAAAGACGCTTGCCCGACACGGTGAACAGACACAGAGACAGCTACAGCGCATCGCGGAAACGCAGGGATGAGCCCTACTACAGACCGGACCCTCCACGCGGAGGTTACATGGTTCGCAGAGGGGATTCTCCGAGCCGCTTTCGTGAGGACTACGGAAGACGCAACTCGCCACTTCGCGTCAATTATGGAGAGGAGAGCCGACGACGCGCGGAGCCGCAACAGGTGCCCAGACGCAGAGACGCGCCCAGGCGCAGAGACGCGCACATACGACAGATCAACACTGAAGATAGGAGGAGGGAGAACCACCCCACAAGTCAAGACTCGTAATCAACCTGAAGTGAGAGATCGAGATGAGAATAAAACAAGGTCAGATGATCCAGACTTTGCCCTCAAATGCCACATCTTACACAGAACAATCAAGGCATTTCACCACTTCTCTAATGTGAGTACTGAAAAAACTCCAGTGTCAATTGACAAAATGACGAAACAGTTAACCATTTTGATTAAACCTGCAGTACCTAACACACAGACATCACAACTGATTGAGGGCAACGCCAAAAACTGGGCACACACGACACTCGTCATTCTCCGTAACCACTATGAACAGGTTATTGAAAAAGAAATAGGTGAACTGCACATATTAGAGTCACCTGAGTGGCATGCCCCGTTCGAAATAGCGTCTAACTGGGCTAAGAGACATTTCGGCCGCAGATTGACGCCTGAAACACTGACCGAGACTGAAGAGATCATCACGGCGGAACTGACACGACTGCAGGAGCAGACTGACACACACATGCACACACCGGAGATTTCAGCCCCCCGAGTCGGCGCGAAGAGAGACCTCCCACCACAAGGTCGGGGCTCTGGCGCAGCTACAGCTTCGGGTCTGACCACAGCCTTGCTGCACGCTGCTGCCACGGACATGTCCCCCCGTGCACTTCAGACGCCAGCACACACTCCGGTCCCCACAACACTGGAGGATGGGTGGACTTCTCACAGTCGGCCTCTCTCCGCAGCGAGGTCAGAGCCATCTCTGCGCGTGGTTGAGGACACACCAGAGGAGGACCTCTTCACAGCCACTCCTCTACAGCACCTTCCACTACCTCAGAGGATCCGCAGGATGTTTCCCTTCACTTTGGGTGACGCATCACAGCCCACCCAGTCTCCATCTTCCAGCACACACACACCCACACAGGGGAATGGCTGCGTCTCACACGACACAAGCTCCATTGATGAACTCTCGCCGACTCACAGCACCATCCTCCCAGAGGAGGAGACCAGGGTGAGTGAGGCTGGTCCTCCCAGCGGGGGTCCCATCGCCCCGACACTCAGATCTACTGAAACGTTGCACACAGCAGTGCAGACCCTGCTTACCCCGGCAGCCGGCACGGGAGTACTCCTCACACCCCACACAGCGGGCCCCTTTCGCCCTTCAAGACACATGACGTCGTCCAGAAAGCTAAAAGAATGGCATCTTAACATCCACAAAAAACATGTCATCATGGGAGACTCAAATGTGTCTACTCTGCCACCACACACCATAACTGACCTTCAGATCGATTCGTTTCCAGGGGCCAACTTCAGGAACGCTGAGGGCATTCTGCAAAACACTACAACACACGTCACGGTGGAGAAGATCATCATGTCCTTCGGAATCTGCAATCGGGACCAAAAGACTAAAGAGACGTCCATCAAGCAACTGCAGAGCATGCTGAGAGTGGCTAAAACTACCTTTCCCCAGGCTCGGATCATCATCCCACAAATTAACTTTTCCAACAGCCTGACAGAGAAGGAGAAACATAACTTAACACAGCTCAACACATACATTGCACTACTGGGTGAGTACATTCCTATGTTACCCAGCACACAATTCAAAACTGAAGCAGACAATGTTCATTGGACAAATGAGACCGGAAAAATCATATTTGACCACTGGTGCGCACATTTAAATTAAGTATCCCCATAAGCCTGCCGCTACAGGAGGGGAACAAATCGGTTATCAATTTAACCAAGAATGTAAAATTGACCACTGAACAGATATCTCTGCTGTCCCGGGGACTCAATTTTATTCCCACTCAGGGCACTAATAGGGATCTGATCCCACAAACCAAGTATGATGTACAACAATATCACAGAACACTCAGATTAGCGGCCTACTACGAGCATAAGCCTCCTACTAAAAGACTTCCGTTTATTCACAAGTCAACATGGACTCCTCCAAAAACTGTAATTCCACCAGAAATTGATAATATCATCAGAGCGGACGACAGATATTTTGACACCAAATTTAAAGTTCACCAAATTCCTCCTAATCTTAGCAATTCTGAAATTCTGGCCCTCAAACAATTAAAAGACAATAAACAGATTGTCATCAAACCGGCAGATAAAGGGAGTGCCATAGTAATTTTGGATAGAGAACAATATTTGTGGGAAGGCTACAGACAACTGAAGGATGAGAAATATTATATTCAATTAGATAAACCTATCTATCTGGACACCATCCCCTTAGTTAATAAAATCATCCAATCTTTACACGACAAAAGATTTATTAACACTAAACAGAAGCACTACCTGATAGGGGACTCCACACCCAGAGCCAGAATCTTTTATATGCTCCCTAAGATCCACAAAGATCCCAGTAAATGGAGCTTACCTCATCAAATTCCACCAGGCCGTCCTATTGTCTCAGACTGCAGCAGCGAGACCTACCACACGGCGGAGTATTTGGACCACTTTTTAAATCCTCTTTCAATCACACATCCCAGCTATATTAAAGACACTTATCATTTCGTGAACATAGTAAAGAAACTGAAGATTCCTGAAGAAGCCATCCTCTTTACCTTAGATATTGAGAGCTTATACACCAACATAGACATTGAAGAGGGATTACAGGCTATAAAAAACGCCTTCCAAAAACAGCGTAACATAAAGAGGCCTGATAAAGAGCTACTGGAATTACTGAAGATTAATCTGACCAGAAATGATTTCCAATTCAACGAGGAATGGTTCTTACAAATTAAAGGAACAGCCATGGGCAAAAAATTCGCACCAGCTTATGCCAATATCTTCATGGCTGAATGGGAGACTACAGCACTGCAGGCATGTGAAAAAAAGCCGCTCCATTATTATAGATACCTCGATGATATCTGGGGGGTGTGGACCCATAACCAACTAGAATTTGAGAGCTTCCTAAATACCCTCAATACCCACAGGGACTCGATTAAAATTAAATCAACGAGCAGTCTGAAGTCGGTGGATTTTCTGGACACGACAATTTTTAAAGGAAACAATTTCCAAAAAAATCAATGTTTAGATATCAAAGTGTTCTTTAAAGAAACAGACACACATGCTCTCCTCCACAAGACCAGTTTCCATCCCAAACATACGTACGCGGGACTAATCAAATCACAATTACTTAGATTTCACAGAATCTGCACAGGACAGAATGATTTCAAGGAAGCGGTCACAATTCTATTTCGAGCATTGTCCACTAGGGGGTACTCTAGGACCTTCTGTAGAAAGGGCCTCAAATCATTTCTGGAGGTTAAACCTACAGCACTTACTTCAAGCCTTCCACTCATCACCACCTACTCTCCGTCCACCAAGAAATTATCCAACCAACTCAGAATCAACTTCAATACGTGCATCAAAGGGTCTCCCACCCTAAGTAATCACAGTATCATACCAGCGTTCAGAAGGAATAAAAACTTACAGGATCACTTAGTAAAGGCTAAAATACAACCACTTTTAAAACCAAGGCCCACAGTACAAAAAGATTACTTTAGACATAGACAGTGGCTCTGTAATAACAGCACAGGGGAAATATTTAAAATCCTAACCAGAGGAGACCCTTTCACCAAAAACTGTGTTTACAATATTTCATGCACAAAGTGTAAATTACAATATGTGGGTGAAACTGGCAATATGCTTTCCACACGCTTTGCACAACACAAGTACAACATTACCAAGAGAAAGAAGACTGATACACCACTAGTTAGACACTTTCTCTTACATGGACTGGAAGCACTCACAACAACAGTCGTCGAGACTAACGCCTGCTGGACCACGGCACAGAGGAAGAAGGCCGAGATGAGATGGATCGCTAAACTCGGGACCAAGGACCCACAGGGTTTGAACGAACATTGAGGGATTCGGAGCATGGCTCTGTGATGGACAGTGCACCGGGGGCTGGACTGTATTTACAGCACTCTCCCATAACCCGAACCCAAACCTGACCAGCCAGTGCCTCCTTTGCTTTGTTTCTTTTCCCTTTGATGTTTGTATATTTCCCTCATTCCTGATCCTGCGCCTAACTCTAACCTTATCTTCTCTCAACCCGGACCTCACCTTCAACCTGACCTAAACCTAATTTGGACCTACTTTAACCTTAACCCTGACCTCACCTTTAAACCTAATTTGGACCTACTTTAACCTTAACCCTGACCTCACCTTCAACCTGACCTAAACCTAATTTGGACCTACTTTAACCTTAACCCTGACCTCACCGTCAGCCTGACCTAAACCTAATTTGGACCCACTTTAACCTTAACTCTGACCTCACCTCAACCCGGACCCAGACCTAAACACAACCACTTACTTACCTGAAGCCCAACCCAAAGGTTTTTTCCTAAACTTAACCTCCTTGTAAGAGCCCTAAACTCAACCTTACAGTTTAGGCCTCTTCACTATCAGTGTTAAATACTTACCTGTTAAATACTTACCTGTAAAATACTTACCTGCTATTATGGTCAAGGGTTTCCACCTCCTGTCTGTACAAATGTGACATATATTTGTGTATTTTACAAATGTTGAGTTCCAAAGGTATGCCAGAACATTATATTGGTTAAATGCACTGAAGCTTATTACCTGTTCCAAAGTTATGCCAGAACATTATATTGGTTAAATGCACTGAAGCTTATTACCTGTTCCAAAGTTATGCCAGAACATTATATTGGTTAAATGCACTGAAGCTTATTACCTGTTCCTAAGTTATGCCAGAACATTATATTGGTTAAATGCACTGAAGCTTATTACCTTTTCCACACACACACACAAATTGCAAACATGGTTTATGTGTGCATATATATATATATTCATTTTTTACATGTTTAATGGTTGCATGTTATGTTACAAAGGAAAAAGGATGTAAATAACTGCTGACCGTAAAGTTAGGTCTAATTTTACGTCTTCACGTAAAGTGACGTTTGACCTCTGACCTGTTGTAAAGCCAACCTTGGCTTCCGGTCCCTCCTTTTTCAAGCGGGTTCGCTGAGTAAGTTGACTCGCGGCATCACGCTCTTCACAATCAATTAGTTTTATACAATTTATCAGCCTGAAGAAGATTTAATATAAATCGAAACGTTGCTGTATCATTTTTTATTTTTTCATTCATTTTATTTGCTTCACTGTTTGGCCAAAATAAATAGTCCAAAGTGCTTCTGTAACTTTTTCCTGGCCTACAAAACACACACGGGGCTAGCTTAGCATGAGCTACCACGGACGACTGAACAGAGAGGAATGGACCACGGTGACCTACAAGAGGGGCCGCCATGGAAGGTATCGCAGCCCTGAGCGAGACATCTATCCCACTGCCACGTACAGAGGTAGGGACAGATCCCAGCACTACCGCGGAGCTCCCGCTAATGATGGAGGTAGGAGAGCGGACATTAGCGCACGGAGGGGACGCGCTCCTGAACTTCGCCAGGACGCCCCCAGTTCGCCCCACCGCCGCAGGTCGCCTTCCCGTCACCGACGCAGAACCTACGCTTCCGTGACCAGGACGGGCCTGCCCGTCCACGACCGGGTCTCTCCCCGACGCAACCAGCCTCGTCAGGACCGACTAGAGCCATCGCTGCATCGGCGCGAAAGACGCTTGCCCGACACGGTGAACAGACACAGAGACAGCTACAGCGCATCGCGGAAACGCAGGGATGAGCCCTACTACAGACCGGACCCTCCACGCGGAGGTTACATGGTTCGCAGAGGGGATTCTCCGAGCCGCTTTCGTGAGGACTACGGAAGACGCAACTCGCCACTTCGCGTCAATTATGGAGAGGAGAGCCGACGACGCGCGGAGCCGCAACAGGTGCCCAGACGCAGAGACGCGCCCAGGCGCAGAGACGCGCACATACGACAGATCAACACTGAAGATAGGAGGAGG
This sequence comes from Anarhichas minor, assembly GCF_050575085.1. Lineage (NCBI taxonomy): Eukaryota > Metazoa > Chordata > Actinopteri > Perciformes > Anarhichadidae > Anarhichas > Anarhichas minor. The sequence goes on from NW_027466748.1 coordinate 7,026, forward strand.
GAGAACCACCCACAAGTCAAGACTCGTAATCAACCTGAAGTGAGAGATCGAGATGAGAATAAAACAAGGTCAGATGATCCAGACTTTGCCCTCAAATGCCACATCTTACACAGAACAATCAAGGCATTTCACCACTTCTCTAATGTGAGTACTGAAAAAACTCCAGTGTCAATTGACAAAATGACGAAACAGTTAACCATTTTGATTAAACCTGCAGTACCTAACACACAGACATCACAACTGATTGAGGGCAACGCCAAAAACTGGGCACACACGACACTCGTCATTCTCCGTAACCACTATGAACAGGTTATTGAAAAAGAAATAGGTGAACTGCACATATTAGAGTCACCTGAGTGGCATGCCCCGTTCGAAATAGCGTCTAACTGGGCTAAGAGACATTTCGGCCGCAGATTGACGCCTGAAACACTGACCGAGACTGAAGAGATCATCACGGCGGAACTGACACGACTGCAGGAGCAGACTGACACACACATGCACACACCGGAGATTTCAGCCCCCCGAGTCGGCGCGAAGAGAGACCTCCCACCACAAGGTCGGGGCTCTGGCGCAGCTACAGCTTCGGGTCTGACCACAGCCTTGCTGCACGCTGCTGCCACGGACATGTCCCCCCGTGCACTTCAGACGCCAGCACACACTCCGGTCCCCACAACACTGGAGGATGGGTGGACTTCTCACAGTCGGCCTCTCTCCGCAGCGAGGTCAGAGCCATCTCTGCGCGTGGTTGAGGACACACCAGAGGAGGACCTCTTCACAGCCACTCCTCTACAGCACCTTCCACTACCTCAGAGGATCCGCAGGATGTTTCCCTTCACTTTGGGTGACGCATCACAGCCCACCCAGTCTCCATCTTCCAGCACACACACACCCACACAGGGGAATGGCTGCGTCTCACACGACACAAGCTCCATTGATGAACTCTCGCCGACTCACAGCACCATCCTCCCAGAGGAGGAGACCAGGGTGAGTGAGGCTGGTCCTCCCAGCGGGGGTCCCATCGCCCCGACACTCAGATCTACTGAAACGTTGCACACAGCAGTGCAGACCCTGCTTACCCCGGCAGCCGGCACGGGAGTACTCCTCACACCCCACACAGCGGGCCCCTTTCGCCCTTCAAGACACATGACGTCGTCCAGAAAGCTAAAAGAATGGCATCTTAACATCCACAAAAAACATGTCATCATGGGAGACTCAAATGTGTCTACTCTGCCACCACACACCATAACTGACCTTCAGATCGATTCGTTTCCAGGGGCCAACTTCAGGAACGCTGAGGGCATTCTGCAAAACACTACAACACACGTCACGGTGGAGAAGATCATCATGTCCTTCGGAATCTGCAATCGGGACCAAAAGACTAAAGAGACGTCCATCAAGCAACTGCAGAGCATGCTGAGAGTGGCTAAAACTACCTTTCCCCAGGCTCGGATCATCATCCCACAAATTAACTTTTCCAACAGCCTGACAGAGAAGGAGAAACATAACTTAACACAGCTCAACACATACATTGCACTACTGGGTGAGTACATTCCTATGTTACCCAGCACACAATTCAAAACTGAAGCAGACAATGTTCATTGGACAAATGAGACCGGAAAAATCATATTTGACCACTGGTGCGCACATTTAAATTAAGTATCCCCATAAGCCTGCCGCTACAGGAGGGGAACAAATCGGTTATCAATTTAACCAAGAATGTAAAATTGACCACTGAACAGATATCTCTGCTGTCCCGGGGACTCAATTTTATTCCCACTCAGGGCACTAATAGGGATCTGATCCCACAAACCAAGTATGATGTACAACAATATCACAGAACACTCAGATTAGCGGCCTACTACGAGCATAAGCCTCCTACTAAAAGACTTCCGTTTATTCACAAGTCAACATGGACTCCTCCAAAAACTGTAATTCCACCAGAAATTGATAATATCATCAGAGCGGACGACAGATATTTTGACACCAAATTTAAAGTTCACCAAATTCCTCCTAATCTTAGCAATTCTGAAATTCTGGCCCTCAAACAATTAAAAGACAATAAACAGATTGTCATCAAACCGGCAGATAAAGGGAGTGCCATAGTAATTTTGGATAGAGAACAATATTTGTGGGAAGGCTACAGACAACTGAAGGATGAGAAATATTATATTCAATTAGATAAACCTATCTATCTGGACACCATCCCCTTAGTTAATAAAATCATCCAATCTTTACACGACAAAAGATTTATTAACACTAAACAGAAGCACTACCTGATAGGGGACTCCACACCCAGAGCCAGAATCTTTTATATGCTCCCTAAGATCCACAAAGATCCCAGTAAATGGAGCTTACCTCATCAAATTCCACCAGGCCGTCCTATTGTCTCAGACTGCAGCAGCGAGACCTACCACACGGCGGAGTATTTGGACCACTTTTTAAATCCTCTTTCAATCACACATCCCAGCTATATTAAAGACACTTATCATTTCGTGAACATAGTAAAGAAACTGAAGATTCCTGAAGAAGCCATCCTCTTTACCTTAGATATTGAGAGCTTATACACCAACATAGACATTGAAGAGGGATTACAGGCTATAAAAAACGCCTTCCAAAAACAGCGTAACATAAAGAGGCCTGATAAAGAGCTACTGGAATTACTGAAGATTAATCTGACCAGAAATGATTTCCAATTCAACGAGGAATGGTTCTTACAAATTAAAGGAACAGCCATGGGCAAAAAATTCGCACCAGCTTATGCCAATATCTTCATGGCTGAATGGGAGACTACAGCACTGCAGGCATGTGAAAAAAAGCCGCTCCATTATTATAGATACCTCGATGATATCTGGGGGGTGTGGACCCATAACCAACTAGAATTTGAGAGCTTCCTAAATACCCTCAATACCCACAGGGACTCGATTAAAATTAAATCAACGAGCAGTCTGAAGTCGGTGGATTTTCTGGACACGACAATTTTTAAAGGAAACAATTTCCAAAAAAATCAATGTTTAGATATCAAAGTGTTCTTTAAAGAAACAGACACACATGCTCTCCTCCACAAGACCAGTTTCCATCCCAAACATACGTACGCGGGACTAATCAAATCACAATTACTTAGATTTCACAGAATCTGCACAGGACAGAATGATTTCAAGGAAGCGGTCACAATTCTATTTCGAGCATTGTCCACTAGGGGGTACTCTAGGACCTTCTGTAGAAAGGGCCTCAAATCATTTCTGGAGGTTAAACCTACAGCACTTACTTCAAGCCTTCCACTCATCACCACCTACTCTCCGTCCACCAAGAAATTATCCAACCAACTCAGAATCAACTTCAATACGTGCATCAAAGGGTCTCCCACCCTAAGTAATCACAGTATCATACCAGCGTTCAGAAGGAATAAAAACTTACAGGATCACTTAGTAAAGGCTAAAATACAACCACTTTTAAAACCAAGGCCCACAGTACAAAAAGATTACTTTAGACATAGACAGTGGCTCTGTAATAACAGCACAGGGGAAATATTTAAAATCCTAACCAGAGGAGACCCTTTCACCAAAAACTGTGTTTACAATATTTCATGCACAAAGTGTAAATTACAATATGTGGGTGAAACTGGCAATATGCTTTCCACACGCTTTGCACAACACAAGTACAACATTACCAAGAGAAAGAAGACTGATACACCACTAGTTAGACACTTTCTCTTACATGGACTGGAAGCACTCACAACAACAGTCGTCGAGACTAACGCCTGCTGGACCACGGCACAGAGGAAGAAGGCCGAGATGAGATGGATCGCTAAACTCGGGACCAAGGACCCACAGGGTTTGAACGAACATTGAGGGATTCGGAGCATGGCTCTGTGATGGACAGTGCACCGGGGGCTGGACTGTATTTACAGCACTCTCCCATAACCCGAACCCAAACCTGACCAGCCAGTGCCTCCTTTGCTTTGTTTCTTTTCCCTTTGATGTTTGTATATTTCCCTCATTCCTGATCCTGCGCCTAACTCTAACCTTATCTTCTCTCAACCCGGACCTCACCTTCAACCTGACCTAAACCTAATTTGGACCTACTTTAACCTTAACCCTGACCTCACCTTTAAACCTAATTTGGACCTACTTTAACCTTAACCCTGACCTCACCTTCAACCTGACCTAAACCTAATTTGGACCTACTTTAACCTTAACCCTGACCTCACCGTCAGCCTGACCTAAACCTAATTTGGACCCACTTTAACCTTAACTCTGACCTCACCTCAACCCGGACCCAGACCTAAACACAACCACTTACTTACCTGAAGCCCAACCCAAAGGTTTTTTCCTAAACTTAACCTCCTTGTAAGAGCCCTAAACTCAACCTTACAGTTTAGGCCTCTTCACTATCAGTGTTAAATACTTACCTGTTAAATACTTACCTGTAAAATACTTACCTGCTATTATGGTCAAGGGTTTCCATCCTGTCTGTACAAATGTGACATATATTTGTGTATTTTACAAATGTTGAGTTCCAAAGGTATGCCAGAACATTATATTGGTTAAATGCACTGAAGCTTATTACCTGTTCCAAAGTTATGCCAGAACATTATATTGGTTAAATGCACTGAAGCTTATTACCTGTTCCAAAGTTATGCCAGAACATTATATTGGTTAAATGCACTGAAGCTTATTACCTGTTCCTAAGTTATGCCAGAACATTATATTGGTTAAATGCACTGAAGCTTATTACCTTTTCCACACACACACACAAATTGCAAACATGGTTTATGTGTGCATATATATATATATTCATTTTTTACATGTTTAATGGTTGCATGTTATGTTACAAAGGAAAAAGGATGTAAATAACTGCTGACCGTAAAGTTAGGTCTAATTTTACGTCTTCACGTAAAGTGACGTTTGACCTCTGACCTGTTGTAAAGCCAACCTTGGCTTCCGGTCCCTCCTTTTTCAAGCGGGTTCGCTGAGTAAGTTGACTCGCGGCATCACGCTCTTCACAATCAATTAGTTTTATACAATTTATCAGCCTGAAGAAGATTTAATATAAATCGAAACGTTGCTGTATCATTTTTTATTTTTTCATTCATTTTATTTGCTTCACTGTTTGGCCAAAATAAATAGTCCAAAGTGCTTCTGTAACTTTTTCCTGGCCTACAAAACACACACGGGGCTAGCTTAGCATGAGCTACCACGGACGACTGAACAGAGAGGAATGGACCACGGTGACCTACAAGAGGGGCCGCCATGGAAGGTATCGCAGCCCTGAGCGAGACATCTATCCCACTGCCACGTACAGAGGTAGGGACAGATCCCAGCACTACCGCGGAGCTCCCGCTAATGATGGAGGTAGGAGAGCGGACATTAGCGCACGGAGGGGACGCGCTCCTGAACTTCGCCAGGACGCCCCCAGTTCGCCCCACCGCCGCAGGTCGCCTTCCCGTCACCGACGCAGAACCTACGCTTCCGTGACCAGGACGGGCCTGCCCGTCCACGACCGGGTCTCTCCCCGACGCAACCAGCCTCGTCAGGACCGACTAGAGCCATCGCTGCATCGGCGCGAAAGACGCTTGCCCGACACGGTGAACAGACACAGAGACAGCTACAGCGCATCGCGGAAACGCAGGGATGAGCCCTACTACAGACCGGACCCTCCACGCGGAGGTTACATGGTTCGCAGAGGGGATTCTCCGAGCCGCTTTCGTGAGGACTACGGAAGACGCAACTCGCCACTTCGCGTCAATTATGGAGAGGAGAGCCGACGACGCGCGGAGCCGCAACAGGTGCCCAGACGCAGAGACGCGCCCAGGCGCAGAGACGCGCACATACGACAGATCAACACTGAAGATAGGAGGAGGGAGAACCACCCACAAGTCAAGACTCGTAATCAACCTGAAGTGAGAGATCGAGATGAGAATAAAACAAGGTCAGATGATCCAGACTTTGCCCTCAAATGCCACATCTTACACAGAACAATCAAGGCATTTCACCACTTCTCTAATGTGAGTACTGAAAAAACTCCAGTGTCAATTGACAAAATGACGAAACAGTTAACCATTTTGATTAAACCTGCAGTACCTAACACACAGACATCACAACTGATTGAGGGCAACGCCAAAAACTGGGCACACACGACACTCGTCATTCTCCGTAACCACTATGAACAGGTTATTGAAAAAGAAATAGGTGAACTGCACATATTAGAGTCACCTGAGTGGCATGCCCCGTTCGAAATAGCGTCTAACTGGGCTAAGAGACATTTCGGCCGCAGATTGACGCCTGAAACACTGACCGAGACTGAAGAGATCATCACGGCGGAACTGACACGACTGCAGGAGCAGACTGACACACACATGCACACACCGGAGATTTCAGCCCCCCGAGTCGGCGCGAAGAGAGACCTCCCACCACAAGGTCGGGGCTCTGGCGCAGCTACAGCTTCGGGTCTGACCACAGCCTTGCTGCACGCTGCTGCCACGGACATGTCCCCCCGTGCACTTCAGACGCCAGCACACACTCCGGTCCCCACAACACTGGAGGATGGGTGGACTTCTCACAGTCGGCCTCTCTCCGCAGCGAGGTCAGAGCCATCTCTGCGCGTGGTTGAGGACACACCAGAGGAGGACCTCTTCACAGCCACTCCTCTACAGCACCTTCCACTACCTCAGAGGATCCGCAGGATGTTTCCCTTCACTTTGGGTGACGCATCACAGCCCACCCAGTCTCCATCTTCCAGCACACACACACCCACACAGGGGAATGGCTGCGTCTCACACGACACAAGCTCCATTGATGAACTCTCGCCGACTCACAGCACCATCCTCCCAGAGGAGGAGACCAGGGTGAGTGAGGCTGGTCCTCCCAGCGGGGGTCCCATCGCCCCGACACTCAGATCTACTGAAACGTTGCACACAGCAGTGCAGACCCTGCTTACCCCGGCAGCCGGCACGGGAGTACTCCTCACACCCCACACAGCGGGCCCCTTTCGCCCTTCAAGACACATGACGTCGTCCAGAAAGCTAAAAGAATGGCATCTTAACATCCACAAAAAACATGTCATCATGGGAGACTCAAATGTGTCTACTCTGCCACCACACACCATAACTGACCTTCAGATCGATTCGTTTCCAGGGGCCAACTTCAGGAACGCTGAGGGCATTCTGCAAAACACTACAACACACGTCACGGTGGAGAAGATCATCATGTCCTTCGGAATCTGCAATCGGGACCAAAAGACTAAAGAGACGTCCATCAAGCAACTGCAGAGCATGCTGAGAGTGGCTAAAACTACCTTTCCCCAGGCTCGGATCATCATCCCACAAATTAACTTTTCCAACAGCCTGACAGAGAAGGAGAAACATAACTTAACACAGCTCAACACATACATTGCACTACTGGGTGAGTACATTCCTATGTTACCCAGCACACAATTCAAAACTGAAGCAGACAATGTTCATTGGACAAATGAGACCGGAAAAATCATATTTGACCACTGGTGCGCACATTTAAATTAAGTATCCCCATAAGCCTGCCGCTACAGGAGGGGAACAAATCGGTTATCAATTTAACCAAGAATGTAAAATTGACCACTGAACAGATATCTCTGCTGTCCCGGGGACTCAATTTTATTCCCACTCAGGGCACTAATAGGGATCTGATCCCACAAACCAAGTATGATGTACAACAATATCACAGAACACTCAGATTAGCGGCCTACTACGAGCATAAGCCTCCTACTAAAAGACTTCCGTTTATTCACAAGTCAACATGGACTCCTCCAAAAACTGTAATTCCACCAGAAATTGATAATATCATCAGAGCGGACGACAGATATTTTGACACCAAATTTAAAGTTCACCAAATTCCTCCTAATCTTAGCAATTCTGAAATTCTGGCCCTCAAACAATTAAAAGACAATAAACAGATTGTCATCAAACCGGCAGATAAAGGGAGTGCCATAGTAATTTTGGATAGAGAACAATATTTGTGGGAAGGCTACAGACAACTGAAGGATGAGAAATATTATATTCAATTAGATAAACCTATCTATCTGGACACCATCCCCTTAGTTAATAAAATCATCCAATCTTTACACGACAAAAGATTTATTAACACTAAACAGAAGCACTACCTGATAGGGGACTCCACACCCAGAGCCAGAATCTTTTATATGCTCCCTAAGATCCACAAAGATCCCAGTAAATGGAGCTTACCTCATCAAATTCCACCAGGCCGTCCTATTGTCTCAGACTGCAGCAGCGAGACCTACCACACGGCGGAGTATTTGGACCACTTTTTAAATCCTCTTTCAATCACACATCCCAGCTATATTAAAGACACTTATCATTTCGTGAACATAGTAAAGAAACTGAAGATTCCTGAAGAAGCCATCCTCTTTACCTTAGATATTGAGAGCTTATACACCAACATAGACATTGAAGAGGGATTACAGGCTATAAAAAACGCCTTCCAAAAAACAGCGTAGCGTAACATAAAGAGGCCTGATAAAGAGCTACTGGAATTACTGAAGATTAATCTGACCAGAAATGATTTCCAATTCAACGAGGAATGGTTCTTACAAATTAAAGGAACAGCCATGGGCAAAAAATTCGCACCAGCTTATGCCAATATCTTCATGGCTGAATGGGAGACTACAGCACTGCAGGCATGTGAAAAAAAGCCGCTCCATTATTATAGATACCTCGATGATATCTGGGGGGGTGTGGACCCATAACCAACTAGAATTTGAGAGCTTCCTAAATACCCTCAATACCCACAGGGACTCGATTAAAATTAAATCAACGAGCAGTCTGAAGTCGGTGGATTTTCTGGACACGACAATTTTTAAGGAAACAATTTCCAAAAAATCAATGTTTAGATATCAAAGTGTTCTTTAAAGAAACAGACACACATGCTCTCCTCCACAAGACCAGTTTCCATCCCAAACATACGTACGCGGGACTAATCAAATCACAATTACTTAGATTTCACAGAATCTGCACAGGACAGAATGATTTCAAGGAAGCGCGGTCACAATTCTATTTCGAGGCATTGTCCACTAGGGGGTACTCTAGGACCTTCTGTAGAAAGGGCCTCAAATCATTTCTGGAGGTTAAACCTACAGCACTTACTTCAAGCCTTCCACTCATCACCACCTACTCTCCGTCCACCAAGAAATTATCCAACCAACTCAGAATCAACTTCAATACGTGCATCAAAGGGTCTCCCACCCTAAGTAATCACAGTATCAAACCAGCGTTCAGAAGGAATAAAAACTTACAGGATCACTTAGTAAAGGCTAAAATACAACCACTTTTAAAACCAAGGCCCACAGTACAAAAAGATTACTTTAGACATAGACAGTGGCTCTGTAATAACAGCACAGGGGAAATATTTAAAATCCTAACCAGAGGAGACCCTTTCACCAAAAACTGTGTTTACAATATTTCATGCACAAAGTGTAAATTACAATATGTGGGTGAAACTGGCAATATGCTTTCCACACGCTTTGCACAACACAAGTACAACATTACCAAGAGAAAGAAGACTGATACACCACTAGTTAGACACTTCTCTTACATGGACTGGAAGCACTCACAACAACAGTCGTCCGAGACTAACGCCTGCTGGGACCACGGCACAGAGGAAGAAGGCCGAGATGAGATGGATCGCTAAACTCGGGACCAAGGACCCACAGGGTTTGAACGAACATTGAGGGATTCGGAGCATGGCTCTGTGATGGACAGTGCACCGGGGGCTGGACTGTATTTACAGCACTCTCCCATAACCCGAACCCAAACCTGACCAGCCAGTGCCTCCTTTGCTTTGTTTCTTTTCCCTTTGATGTTTGTATATTTCCCTCATTCCTGATCCTGCGCCTAACTCTAACCTTATCTTCTCTCAACCCGGACCTCACCTTCAACCTGACCTAAACCTAATTTGGACCTACTTTAACCTTAACCCTGACCTCACCTTTAAACCTAATTTGGACCTACTTTAACCTTAACCCTGACCTCACCTTCAACCTGACCTAAACCTAATTTGGACCTACTTTAACCTTAACCCTGACCTCACCGTCAGCCTGACCTAAACCTAATTTGGACCCACTTTAACCTTAACTCTGACCTCACCTCAACCCGGACCCAGACCTAAACACAACCACTTACTTACCTGAAGCCCAACCCAAAGGTTTTTTCCTAAACTTAACCTCCTTGTAAGAGCCCTAAACTCAACCTTACAGTTTAGGCCTCTTCACTATCAGTGTTAAATACTTACCTGTTAAATACTTACCTGTAAAATACTTACCTGCTATTATGGTCAAGGGTTTCCACCTCCTGTCTGTACAAATGTGACATATATTTGTGTATTTTACAAATGTTGAGTTCCAAAGGTATGCCAGAACATTATATTGGTTAAATGCACTGAAGCTTATTACCTGTTCCAAAGTTATGCCAGAACATTATATTGGTTAAATGCACTGAAGCTTATTACCTGTTCCAAAGTTATGCCAGAACATTATATTGGTTAAATGCACTGAAGCTTATTACCTGTTCCTAAGTTATGCCAGAACATTATATTGGTTTAAATGCACTGAAGCTTATTACCTTTTCCACACACACACACAAATTGCAAACATGGTTTATGTGTGCATATATATATATATTCATTTTTTACATGTTTAATGGTTGCATGTTATGTTACAAAGGAAAAAGGATGTAAATAACTGCTGACCGTAAAGTTAGGTCTAATTTTACGTCTTCACGTAAAGTGACGTTTGACCTCTGACCTGTTGTAAAGCCAACCTTGGCTTCCGGTCCCTCCTTTTTCAAGCGGGTTCGCTGAGTAAGTTGACTCGCGGCATCACGCTCTTCACAATCAATTAGTTTTATACAATTTATCAGCCTGAAGAAGATTTAATATAAATCGAAACGTTGCTGTATCATTTTTTATTTTTTCATTCATTTTATTTGCTTCACTGTTTGGCCAAAATAAATAGTCCAAAGTGCTTCTGTAACTTTTTCCTGGCCTACAAAACACACACGGGGCTAGCTTAGCATGAGCTACCACGGACGACTGAACAGAGAGGAATGGACCACGGTGACCTACAAGAGGGGCCGCCATGGAAGGTATCGCAGCCCTGAGCGAGACATCTATCCCACTGCCACGTACAGAGGTAGGGACAGATCCCAGCACTACCGCGGAGCTCCCGCTAATGATGGAGGTAGGAGAGCGGACATTAGCGCACGGAGGGGACGCGCTCCTGAACTTCGCCAGGACGCCCCCAGTTCGCCCCACCGCCGCAGGTCGCCTTCCCGTCACCGACGCAGAACCTACGCTTCCGTGACCAGGACGGGCCTGCCCGTCCACGACCGGGTCTCTCCCCGACGCAACCAGCCTCGTCAGGACCGACTAGAGCCATCGCTGCATCGGCGCGAAAGACGCTTGCCCGACACGGTGAACAGACACAGAGACAGCTACAGCGCATCGCGGAAACGCAGGGATGAGCCCTACTACAGACCGGACCCTCCACGCGGAGGTTACATGGTTCGCAGAGGGGATTCTCCGAGCCGCTTTCGTGAGGACTACGGAAGACGCAACTCGCCACTTCGCGTCAATTATGGAGAGGAGAGCCGACGACGCGCGGAGCCGCAACAGGTGCCCAGACGCAGAGACGCGCCCAGGCGCAGAGACGCGCACATACGACAGATCAACACTGAAGATAGGAGGAGGGAGAACCACCCACAAGTCAAGACTCGTAATCAACCTGAAGTGAGAGATCGAGATGAGAATAAAACAAGGTCAGATGATCCAGACTTTGCCCTCAAATGCCACATCTTACACAGAACAATCAAGGCATTTCACCACTTCTCTAATGTGAGTACTGAAAAAACTCCAGTGTCAATTGACAAAATGACGAAACAGTTAACCATTTTGATTAAACCTGCAGTACCTAACACACAGACATCACAACTGATTGAGGGCAACGCCAAAAACTGGGCACACACGACACTCGTCATTCTCCGTAACCACTATGAACAGGTTATTGAAAAAGAAATAGGTGAACTGCACATATTAGAGTCACCTGAGTGGCATGCCCCGTTCGAAATAGCGTCTAACTGGGCTAAGAGACATTTCGGCCGCAGATTGACGCCTGAAACACTGACCGAGACTGAGAGAGATCATCACGGCGGAACTGACACGACTGCAGGAGCAGACTGACACACACATGCACACACCGGAGATTTCAGCCCCCCGAGTCGGCGCGAAGAGAGACCTCCCACCACAAGGTCGGGGCTCTGGCGCAGCTACAGCTTCGGGTCTGACCACAGCCTTGCTGCACGCTGCTGCCACGGACATGTCCCCCCCGTGCACTTCAGACGCCAGCACACACTCCGGTCCCCACAACACTGGAGGATGGGTGGACTTCTCACAGTCGGCCTCTCTCCGCAGCGAGGTCAGAGCCATCTCTGCGCGTGGTTGAGGACACACCAGAGGAGGACCTCTTCACAGCCACTCCTCTACAGCACCTTCCACTACCTCAGAGGATCCGCAGGATGTTTCCCTTCACTTTGGGTGACGCATCACAGCCCACCCAGTCTCCATCTTCCAGCACACACACACCCACACAGGGGAATGGCTGCGTCTCACACGACACAAGCTCCATTGATGAACTCTCGCCGACTCACAGCACCATCCTCCCAGAGGAGGAGACCAGGGTGAGTGAGGCTGGTCCTCCCAGCGGGGGTCCCATCGCCCCGACACTCAGATCTACTGAAACGTTGCACACAGCAGTGCAGACCCTGCTTACCCCGGCAGCCGGCACGGGAGTACTCCTCACACCCCACACAGCGGGCCCCTTTCGCCCTTCAAGACACATGACGTCGTCCAGAAAGCTAAAAGAATGGCATCTTAACATCCACAAAAAACATGTCATCATGGGAGACTCAAATGTGTCTACTCTGCCACCACACACCATAACTGACCTTCAGATCGATTCGTTTCCAGGGGCCAACTTCAGGAACGCTGAGGGCATTCTGCAAAACACTACAACACACGTCACGGTGGAGAAGATCATCATGTCCTTCGGAATCTGCAATCGGGACCAAAAGACTAAAGAGACGTCCATCAAGCAACTGCAGAGCATGCTGAGAGTGGCTAAAACTACCTTTCCCCAGGCTCGGATCATCATCCCACAAATTAACTTTTCCAACAGCCTGACAGAGAAGGAGAAACATAACTTAACACAGCTCAACACATACATTGCACTACTGGGTGAGTACATTCCTATGTTACCCAGCACACAATTCAAAACTGAAGCAGACAATGTTCATTGGACAAATGAGACCGGAAAAATCATATTTGACCACTGGTGCGCACATTTAAATTAAGTATCCCCATAAGCCTGCCGCTACAGGAGGGGAACAAATCGGTTATCAATTTAACCAAGAATGTAAAATTGACCACTGAACAGATATCTCTGCTGTCCCGGGGACTCAATTTTATTCCCACTCAGGGCACTAATAGGGATCTGATCCCACAAACCAAGTATGATGTACAACAATATCACAGAACACTCAGATTAGCGGCCTACTACGAGCATAAGCCTCCTACTAAAAGACTTCCGTTTATTCACAAGTCAACATGGACTCCTCCAAAAACTGTAATTCCACCAGAAATTGATAATATCATCAGAGCGGACGACAGATATTTTGACACCAAATTTAAAGTTCACCAAATTCCTCCTAATCTTAGCAATTCTGAAATTCTGGCCCTCAAACAATTAAAAGACAATAAACAGATTGTCATCAAACCGGCAGATAAAGGGAGTGCCATAGTAATTTTGGATAGAGAACAATATTTGTGGGAAGGCTACAGACAACTGAAGGATGAGAAATATTATATTCAATTAGATAAACCTATCTATCTGGACACCATCCCCTTAGTTAATAAAATCATCCAATCTTTACACGACAAAAGATTTATTAACACTAAACAGAAGCACTACCTGATAGGGGACTCCACACCCAGAGCCAGAATCTTTTATATGCTCCCTAAGATCCACAAAGATCCCAGTAAATGGAGCTTACCTCATCAAATTCCACCAGGCCGTCCTATTGTCTCAGACTGCAGCAGCGAGACCTACCACACGGCGGAGTATTTGGACCACTTTTTAAATCCTCTTTCAATCACACATCCCAGCTATATTAAAGACACTTATCATTTCGTGAACATAGTAAAGAAACTGAAGATTCCTGAAGAAGCCATCCTCTTTACCTTAGATATTGAGAGCTTATACACCAACATAGACATTGAAGAGGGATTACAGGCTATAAAAAACGCCTTCCAAAAACAGCGTAACATAAAGAGGCCTGATAAAGAGCTACTGGAATTACTGAAGATTAATCTGACCAGAAATGATTTCCAATTCAACGAGGAATGGTTCTTACAAATTAAAGGAACAGCCATGGGCAAAAAATTCGCACCAGCTTATGCCAATATCTTCATGGCTGAATGGGAGACTACAGCACTGCAGGCATGTGAAAAAAAGCCGCTCCATTATTATAGATACCTCGATGATATCTGGGGGGTGTGGACCCATAACCAACTAGAATTTGAGAGCTTCCTAAATACCCTCAATACCCACAGGGACTCGATTAAAATTAAATCAACGAGCAGTCTGAAGTCGGTGGATTTTCTGGACACGACAATTTTTAAAGGAAACAATTTCCAAAAAAATCAATGTTTAGATATCAAAGTGTTCTTTAAAGAAACAGACACACATGCTCTCCTCCACAAGACCAGTTTCCATCCCAAACATACGTACGCGGGACTAATCAAATCACAATTACTTAGATTTCACAGAATCTGCACAGGACAGAATGATTTCAAGGAAGCGGTCACAATTCTATTTCGAGCATTGTCCACTAGGGGGTACTCTAGGACCTTCTGTAGAAAGGGCCTCAAATCATTTCTGGAGGTTAAACCTACAGCACTTACTTCAAGCCTTCCACTCATCACCACCTACTCTCCGTCCACCAAGAAATTATCCAACCAACTCAGAATCAACTTCAATACGTGCATCAAAGGGTCTCCCACCCTAAGTAATCACAGTATCATACCAGCGTTCAGAAGGAATAAAAACTTACAGGATCACTTAGTAAAGGCTAAAATACAACCACTTTTAAAACCAAGGCCCACAGTACAAAAAGATTACTTTAGACATAGACAGTGGCTCTGTAATAACAGCACAGGGGAAATATTTAAAATCCTAACCAGAGGAGACCCTTTCACCAAAAACTGTGTTTACAATATTTCATGCACAAAGTGTAAATTACAATATGTGGGTGAAACTGGCAATATGCTTTCCACACGCTTTGCACAACACAAGTACAACATTACCAAGAGAAAGAAGACTGATACACCACTAGTTAGACACTTTCTCTTACATGGACTGGAAGCACTCACAACAACAGTCGTCGAGACTAACGCCTGCTGGACCACGGCACAGAGGAAGAAGGCCGAGATGAGATGGATCGCTAAACTCGGGACCAAGGACCCACAGGGTTTGAACGAACATTGAGGGATTCGGAGCATGGCTCTGTGATGGACAGTGCACCGGGGGCTGGACTGTATTTACAGCACTCTCCCATAACCCGAACCCAAACCTGACCAGCCAGTGCCTCCTTTGCTTTGTTTCTTTTCCCTTTGATGTTTGTATATTTCCCTCATTCCTGATCCTGCGCCTAACTCTAACCTTATCTTCTCTCAACCCGGACCTCACCTTCAACCTGACCTAAACCTAATTTGGACCTACTTTAACCTTAACCCTGACCTCACCTTTAAACCTAATTTGGACCTACTTTAACCTTAACCCTGACCTCACCTTCAACCTGACCTAAACCTAATTTGGACCTACTTTAACCTTAACCCTGACCTCACCGTCAGCCTGACCTAAACCTAATTTGGACCCACTTTAACCTTAACTCTGACCTCACCTCAACCCGGACCCAGACCTAAACACAACCACTTACTTACCTGAAGCCCAACCCAAAGGTTTTTTCCTAAACTTAACCTCCTTGTAAGAGCCCTAAACTCAACCTTACAGTTTAGGCCTCTTCACTATCAGTGTTAAATACTTACCTGTTAAATACTTACCTGTAAAATACTTACCTGCTATTATGGTCAAGGGTTTCCACCTCCTGTCTGTACAAATGTGACATATATTTGTGTATTTTACAAATGTTGAGTTCCAAAGGTATGCCAGAACATTATATTGGTTAAATGCACTGAAGCTTATTACCTGTTCCAAAGTTATGCCAGAACATTATATTGGTTAAATGCACTGAAGCTTATTACCTGTTCCAAAGTTATGCCAGAACATTATATTGGTTTAATGCACTGAAGCTTATTACCTGTTCCTAAGTTATGCCAGAACATTATATTGGTTAAATGCACTGAAGCTTATTACCTTTTCCACACACACACACAAATTGCAAACATGGTTTATGTGTGCATATATATATATATTCATTTTTTACATGTTTAATGGTTGCATGTTATGTTACAAAGGAAAAAGGATGTAAATAACTGCTGACCGTAAAGTTAGGTCTAATTTTACGTCTTCACGTAAAGTGACGTTTGACCTCTGACCTGTTGTAAAGCCAACCTTGGCTTCCGGTCCCTCCTTTTTCAAGCGGGTTCGCTGAGTAAGTTGACTCGCGGCATCACGCTCTTCACAATCAATTAGTTTTATACAATTTATCAGCCTGAAGAAGATTTAATATAAATCGAAACGTTGCTGTATCATTTTTTATTTTTTCATTCATTTTATTTGCTTCACTGTTTGGCCAAAATAAATAGTCCAAAGTGCTTCTGTAACTTTTTCCTGGCCTACAAAACACACACGGGGCTAGCTTAGCATGAGCTACCACGGACGACTGAACAGAGAGGAATGGACCACGGTGACCTACAAGAGGGGCCGCCATGGAAGGTATCGCAGCCCTGAGCGAGACATCTATCCCACTGCCACGTACAGAGGTAGGGACAGATCCCAGCACTACCGCGGAGCTCCCGCTAATGATGGAGGTAGGAGAGCGGACATTAGCGCACGGAGGGGACGCGCTCCTGAACTTCGCCAGGACGCCCCCAGTTCGCCCCACCGCCGCAGGTCGCCTTCCCGTCACCGACGCAGAACCTACGCTTCCGTGACCAGGACGGGCCTGCCCGTCCACGACCGGGTCTCTCCCCGACGCAACCAGCCTCGTCAGGACCGACTAGAGCCATCGCTGCATCGGCGCGAAAGACGCTTGCCCGACACGGTGAACAGACACAGAGACAGCTACAGCGCATCGCGGAAACGCAGGGATGAGCCCTACTACAGACCGGACCCTCCACGCGGAGGTTACATGGTTCGCAGAGGGGATTCTCCGAGCCGCTTTCGTGAGGACTACGGAAGACGCAACTCGCCACTTCGCGTCAATTATGGAGAGGAGAGCCGACGACGCGCGGAGCCGCAACAGGTGCCCAGACGCAGAGACGCGCCCAGGCGCAGAGACGCGCACATACGACAGATCAACACTGAAGATAGGAGGAGGGAGAACCACCCACAAGTCAAGACTCGTAATCAACCTGAAGTGAGAGATCGAGATGAGAATAAAACAAGGTCAGATGATCCAGACTTTGCCCTCAAATGCCACATCTTACACAGAACAATCAAGGCATTTCACCACTTCTCTAATGTGAGTACTGAAAAAACTCCAGTGTCAATTGACAAAATGACGAAACAGTTAACCATTTTGATTAAACCTGCAGTACCTAACACACAGACATCACAACTGATTGAGGGCAACGCCAAAAACTGGGCACACACGACACTCGTCATTCTCCGTAACCACTATGAACAGGTTATTGAAAAAGAAATAGGTGAACTGCACATATTAGAGTCACCTGAGTGGCATGCCCCGTTCGAAATAGCGTCTAACTGGGCTAAGAGACATTTCGGCCGCAGATTGACGCCTGAAACACTGACCGAGACTGAAGAGATCATCACGGCGGAACTGACACGACTGCAGGAGCAGACTGACACACACATGCACACACCGGAGATTTCAGCCCCCCGAGTCGGCGCGAAGAGAGACCTCCCACCACAAGGTCGGGGCTCTGGCGCAGCTACAGCTTCGGGTCTGACCACAGCCTTGCTGCACGCTGCTGCCACGGACATGTCCCCCCGTGCACTTCAGACGCCAGCACACACTCCGGTCCCCACAACACTGGAGGATGGGTGGACTTCTCACAGTCGGCCTCTCTCCGCAGCGAGGTCAGAGCCATCTCTGCGCGTGGTTGAGGACACACCAGAGGAGGACCTCTTCACAGCCACTCCTCTACAGCACCTTCCACTACCTCAGAGGATCCGCAGGATGTTTCCCTTCACTTTGGGTGACGCATCACAGCCCACCCAGTCTCCATCTTCCAGCACACACACACCCACACAGGGGAATGGCTGCGTCTCACACGACACAAGCTCCATTGATGAACTCTCGCCGACTCACAGCACCATCCTCCCAGAGGAGGAGACCAGGGTGAGTGAGGCTGGTCCTCCCAGCGGGGGTCCCATCGCCCCGACACTCAGATCTACTGAAACGTTGCACACAGCAGTGCAGACCCTGCTTACCCCGGCAGCCGGCACGGGAGTACTCCTCACACCCCACACAGCGGGCCCCTTTCGCCCTTCAAGACACATGACGTCGTCCAGAAAGCTAAAAGAATGGCATCTTAACATCCACAAAAAACATGTCATCATGGGAGACTCAAATGTGTCTACTCTGCCACCACACACCATAACTGACCTTCAGATCGATTCGTTTCCAGGGGCCAACTTCAGGAACGCTGAGGGCATTCTGCAAAACACTACAACACACGTCACGGTGGAGAAGATCATCATGTCCTTCGGAATCTGCAATCGGGACCAAAAGACTAAAGAGACGTCCATCAAGCAACTGCAGAGCATGCTGAGAGTGGCTAAAACTACCTTTCCCCAGGCTCGGATCATCATCCCACAAATTAACTTTTCCAACAGCCTGACAGAGAAGGAGAAACATAACTTAACACAGCTCAACACATACATTGCACTACTGGGTGAGTACATTCCTATGTTACCCAGCACACAATTCAAAACTGAAGCAGACAATGTTCATTGGACAAATGAGACCGGAAAAATCATATTTGACCACTGGTGCGCACATTTAAATTAAGTATCCCCATAAGCCTGCCGCTACAGGAGGGGAACAAATCGGTTATCAATTTAACCAAGAATGTAAAATTGACCACTGAACAGATATCTCTGCTGTCCCGGGGACTCAATTTTATTCCCACTCAGGGCACTAATAGGGATCTGATCCCACAAACCAAGTATGATGTACAACAATATCACAGAACACTCAGATTAGCGGCCTACTACGAGCATAAGCCTCCTACTAAAAGACTTCCGTTTATTCACAAGTCAACATGGACTCCTCCAAAAACTGTAATTCCACCAGAAATTGATAATATCATCAGAGCGGACGACAGATATTTTGACACCAAATTTAAAGTTCACCAAATTCCTCCTAATCTTAGCAATTCTGAAATTCTGGCCCTCAAACAATTAAAAGACAATAAACAGATTGTCATCAAACCGGCAGATAAAGGGAGTGCCATAGTAATTTTGGATAGAGAACAATATTTGTGGGAAGGCTACAGACAACTGAAGGATGAGAAATATTATATTCAATTAGATAAACCTATCTATCTGGACACCATCCCCTTAGTTAATAAAATCATCCAATCTTTACACGACAAAAGATTTATTAACACTAAACAGAAGCACTACCTGATAGGGGACTCCACACCCAGAGCCAGAATCTTTTATATGCTCCCTAAGATCCACAAAGATCCCAGTAAATGGAGCTTACCTCATCAAATTCCACCAGGCCGTCCTATTGTCTCAGACTGCAGCAGCGAGACCTACCACACGGCGGAGTATTTGGACCACTTTTTAAATCCTCTTTCAATCACACATCCCAGCTATATTAAAGACACTTATCATTTCGTGAACATAGTAAAGAAACTGAAGATTCCTGAAGAAGCCATCCTCTTTACCTTAGATATTGAGAGCTTATACACCAACATAGACATTGAAGAGGGATTACAGGCTATAAAAAACGCCTTCCAAAAACAGCGTAACATAAAGAGGCCTGATAAAGAGCTACTGGAATTACTGAAGATTAATCTGACCAGAAATGATTTCCAATTCAACGAGGAATGGTTCTTACAAATTAAAGGAACAGCCATGGGCAAAAAATTCGCACCAGCTTATGCCAATATCTTCATGGCTGAATGGGAGACTACAGCACTGCAGGCATGTGAAAAAAAGCCGCTCCATTATTATAGATACCTCGATGATATCTGGGGGGTGTGGACCCATAACCAACTAGAATTTGAGAGCTTCCTAAATACCCTCAATACCCACAGGGACTCGATTAAAATTAAATCAACGAGCAGTCTGAAGTCGGTGGATTTTCTGGACACGACAATTTTTAAAGGAAACAATTTCCAAAAAAATCAATGTTTAGATATCAAAGTGTTCTTTAAAGAAACAGACACACATGCTCTCCTCCACAAGACCAGTTTCCATCCCAAACATACGTACGCGGGACTAATCAAATCACAATTACTTAGATTTCACAGAATCTGCACAGGACAGAATGATTTCAAGGAAGCGGTCACAATTCTATTTCGAGCATTGTCCACTAGGGGGTACTCTAGGACCTTCTGTAGAAAGGGCCTCAAATCATTTCTGGAGGTTAAACCTACAGCACTTACTTCAAGCCTTCCACTCATCACCACCTACTCTCCGTCCACCAAGAAATTATCCAACCAACTCAGAATCAACTTCAATACGTGCATCAAAGGGTCTCCCACCCTAAGTAATCACAGTATCATACCAGCGTTCAGAAGGAATAAAAACTTACAGGATCACTTAGTAAAGGCTAAAATACAACCACTTTTAAAACCAAGGCCCACAGTACAAAAAGATTACTTTAGACATAGACAGTGGCTCTGTAATAACAGCACAGGGGAAATATTTAAAATCCTAACCAGAGGAGACCCTTTCACCAAAAACTGTGTTTACAATATTTCATGCACAAAGTGTAAATTACAATATGTGGGTGAAACTGGCAATATGCTTTCCACACGCTTTGCACAACACAAGTACAACATTACCAAGAGAAAGAAGACTGATACACCACTAGTTAGACACTTTCTCTTACATGGACTGGAAGCACTCACAACAACAGTCGTCGAGACTAACGCCTGCTGGACCACGGCACAGAGGAAGAAGGCCGAGATGAGATGGATCGCTAAACTCGGGACCAAGGACCCACAGGGTTTGAACGAACATTGAGGGATTCGGAGCATGGCTCTGTGATGGACAGTGCACCGGGGGCTGGACTGTATTTACAGCACTCTCCCATAACCCGAACCCAAACCTGACCAGCCAGTGCCTCCTTTGCTTTGTTTCTTTTCCCTTTGATGTTTGTATATTTCCCTCATTCCTGATCCTGCGCCTAACTCTAACCTTATCTTCTCTCAACCCGGACCTCACCTTCAACCTGACCTAAACCTAATTTGGACCTACTTTAACCTTAACCCTGACCTCACCTTTAAACCTAATTTGGACCTACTTTAACCTTAACCCTGACCTCACCTTCAACCTGACCTAAACCTAATTTGGACCTACTTTAACCTTAACCCTGACCTCACCGTCAGCCTGACCTAAACCTAATTTGGACCCACTTTAACCTTAACTCTGACCTCACCTCAACCCGGACCCAGACCTAAACACAACCACTTACTTACCTGAAGCCCAACCCAAAGGTTTTTTCCTAAACTTAACCTCCTTGTAAGAGCCCTAAACTCAACCTTACAGTTTAGGCCTCTTCACTATCAGTGTTAAATACTTACCTGTTAAATACTTACCTGTAAAATACTTACCTGCTATTATGGTCAAGGGTTTCCACCTCCTGTCTGTACAAATGTGACATATATTTGTGTATTTTACAAATGTTGAGTTCCAAAGGTATGCCAGAACATTATATTGGTTAAATGCACTGAAGCTTATTACCTGTTCCAAAGTTATGCCAGAACATTATATTGGTTAAATGCACTGAAGCTTATTACCTGTTCCAAAGTTATGCCAGAACATTATATTGGTTAAATGCACTGAAGCTTATTACCTGTTCCTAAGTTATGCCAGAACATTATATTGGTTAAATGCACTGAAGCTTATTACCTTTTCCACACACACACACAAATTGCAAACATGGTTTATGTGTGCATATATATATATATTCATTTTTTACATGTTTAATGGTTGCATGTTATGTTACAAAGGAAAAAGGATGTAAATAACTGCTGACCGTAAAGTTAGGTCTAATTTTACGTCTTCACGTAAAGTGACGTTTGACCTCTGACCTGTTGTAAAGCCAACCTTGGCTTCCGGTCCCTCCTTTTTCAAGCGGGTTCGCTGAGTAAGTTGACTCGCGGCATCACGCTCTTCACAATCAATTAGTTTTATACAATTTATCAGCCTGAAGAAGATTTAATATAAATCGAAACGTTGCTGTATCATTTTTTATTTTTTCATTCATTTTATTTGCTTCACTGTTTGGCCAAAATAAATAGTCCAAAGTGCTTCTGTAACTTTTTCCTGGCCTACAAAACACACACGGGGCTAGCTTAGCATGAGCTACCACGGACGACTGAACAGAGAGGAATGGACCACGGTGACCTACAAGAGGGGCCGCCATGGAAGGTATCGCAGCCCTGAGCGAGACATCTATCCCACTGCCACGTACAGAGGTAGGGACAGATCCCAGCACTACCGCGGAGCTCCCGCTAATGATGGAGGTAGGAGAGCGGACATTAGCGCACGGAGGGGACGCGCTCCTGAACTTCGCCAGGACGCCCCCAGTTCGCCCCACCGCCGCAGGTCGCCTTCCCGTCACCGACGCAGAACCTACGCTTCCGTGACCAGGACGGGCCTGCCCGTCCACGACCGGGTCTCTCCCCGACGCAACCAGCCTCGTCAGGACCGACTAGAGCCATCGCTGCATCGGCGCGAAAGACGCTTGCCCGACACGGTGAACAGACACAGAGACAGCTACAGCGCATCGCGGAAACGCAGGGATGAGCCCTACTACAGACGCGGACCCTCCACGCGGAGGTTACATGGTTCGCAGAGGGGATTCTCCGAGCCGCTTTCGTGAGGACTACGGAAGACGCAACTCGCCACTTCGCGTCAATTATGGAGAGGAGAGCCGACGACGCGCGGAGCCGCAACAGGTGCCCAGACGCAGAGACGCGCCCAGGCGCAGAGACGCGCACATACGACAGATCAACACTGAAGATAGGAGGAGGGAGAACCACCCACAAGTCAAGACTCGTAATCAACCTGAAGTGAGAGATCGAGATGAGAATAAAACAAGGTCAGATGATCCAGACTTTGCCCTCAAATGCCACATCTTACACAGAACAATCAAGGCATTTCACCACTTCTCTAATGTGAGTACTGAAAAAACTCCAGTGTCAATTGACAAAATGACGAAACAGTTAACCATTTTGATTAAACCTGCAGTACCTAACACACAGACATCACAACTGATTGAGGGCAACGCCAAAAACTGGGCACACACGACACTCGTCATTCTCCGTAACCACTATGAACAGGTTATTGAAAAAGAAATAGGTGAACTGCACATATTAGAGTCACCTGAGTGGCATGCCCCGTTCGAAATAGCGTCTAACTGGGCTAAGAGACATTTCGGCCGCAGATTGACGCCTGAAACACTGACCGAGACTGAAGAGATCATCACGGCGGAACTGACACGACTGCAGGAGCAGACTGACACACACATGCACACACCGGAGATTTCAGCCCCCCGAGTCGGCGCGAAGAGAGACCTCCCACCACAAGGTCGGGGCTCTGGCGCAGCTACAGCTTCGGGTCTGACCACAGCCTTGCTGCACGCTGCTGCCACGGACATGTCCCCCCGTGCACTTCAGACGCCAGCACACACTCCGGTCCCCACAACACTGGAGGATGGGTGGACTTCTCACAGTCGGCCTCTCTCCGCAGCGAGGTCAGAGCCATCTCTGCGCGTGGTTGAGGACACACCAGAGGAGGACCTCTTCACAGCCACTCCTCTACAGCACCTTCCACTACCTCAGAGGATCCGCAGGATGTTTCCCTTCACTTTGGGTGACGCATCACAGCCCACCCAGTCTCCATCTTCCAGCACACACACACCCACACAGGGGAATGGCTGCGTCTCACACGACACAAGCTCCATTGATGAACTCTCGCCGACTCACAGCACCATCCTCCCAGAGGAGGAGACCAGGGTGAGTGAGGCTGGTCCTCCCAGCGGGGGTCCCATCGCCCCGACACTCAGATCTACTGAAACGTTGCACACAGCAGTGCAGACCCTGCTTACCCCGGCAGCCGGCACGGGAGTACTCCTCACACCCCACACAGCGGGCCCCTTTCGCCCTTCAAGACACATGACGTCGTCCAGAAAGCTAAAAGAATGGCATCTTAACATCCACAAAAAACATGTCATCATGGGAGACTCAAATGTGTCTACTCTGCCACCACACACCATAACTGACCTTCAGATCGATTCGTTTCCAGGGGCCAACTTCAGGAACGCTGAGGGCATTCTGCAAAACACTACAACACACGTCACGGTGGAGAAGATCATCATGTCCTTCGGAATCTGCAATCGGGACCAAAAGACTAAAGAGACGTCCATCAAGCAACTGCAGAGCATGCTGAGAGTGGCTAAAACTACCTTTCCCCAGGCTCGGATCATCATCCCACAAATTAACTTTTCCAACAGCCTGACAGAGAAGGAGAAACATAACTTAACACAGCTCAACACATACATTGCACTACTGGGTGAGTACATTCCTATGTTACCCAGCACACAATTCAAAACTGAAGCAGACAATGTTCATTGGACAAATGAGACCGGAAAAATCATATTTGACCACTGGTGCGCACATTTAAATTAAGTATCCCCATAAGCCTGCCGCTACAGGAGGGGAACAAATCGGTTATCAATTTAACCAAGAATGTAAAATTGACCACTGAACAGATATCTCTGCTGTCCCGGGGACTCAATTTTATTCCCACTCAGGGCACTAATAGGGATCTGATCCCACAAACCAAGTATGATGTACAACAATATCACAGAACACTCAGATTAGCGGCCTACTACGAGCATAAGCCTCCTACTAAAAGACTTCCGTTTATTCACAAGTCAACATGGACTCCTCCAAAAACTGTAATTCCACCAGAAATTGATAATATCATCAGAGCGGACGACAGATATTTTGACACCAAATTTAAAGTTCACCAAATTCCTCCTAATCTTAGCAATTCTGAAATTCTGGCCCTCAAACAATTAAAAGACAATAAACAGATTGTCATCAAACCGGCAGATAAAGGGAGTGCCATAGTAATTTTGGATAGAGAACAATATTTGTGGGAAGGCTACAGACAACTGAAGGATGAGAAATATTATATTCAATTAGATAAACCTATCTATCTGGACACCATCCCCTTAGTTAATAAAATCATCCAATCTTTACACGACAAAAGATTTATTAACACTAAACAGAAGCACTACCTGATAGGGGACTCCACACCCAGAGCCAGAATCTTTTATATGCTCCCTAAGATCCACAAAGATCCCAGTAAATGGAGCTTACCTCATCAAATTCCACCAGGCCGTCCTATTGTCTCAGACTGCAGCAGCGAGACCTACCACACGGCGGAGTATTTGGACCACTTTTTAAATCCTCTTTCAATCACACATCCCAGCTATATTAAAGACACTTATCATTTCGTGAACATAGTAAAGAAACTGAAGATTCCTGAAGAAGCCATCCTCTTTACCTTAGATATTGAGAGCTTATACACCAACATAGACATTGAAGAGGGATTACAGGCTATAAAAAACGCCTTCCAAAAACAGCGTAACATAAAGAGGCCTGATAAAGAGCTACTGGAATTACTGAAGATTAATCTGACCAGAAATGATTTCCAATTCAACGAGGAATGGTTCTTACAAATTAAAGGAACAGCCATGGGCAAAAAATTCGCACCAGCTTATGCCAATATCTTCATGGCTGAATGGGAGACTACAGCACTGCAGGCATGTGAAAAAAAGCCGCTCCATTATTATAGATACCTCGATGATATCTGGGGGGTGTGGACCCATAACCAACTAGAATTTGAGAGCTTCCTAAATACCCTCAATACCCACAGGGACTCGATTAAAATTAAATCAACGAGCAGTCTGAAGTCGGTGGATTTTCTGGACACGACAATTTTTAAAGGAAACAATTTCCAAAAAAATCAATGTTTAGATATCAAAGTGTTCTTTAAAGAAACAGACACACATGCTCTCCTCCACAAGACCAGTTTCCATCCCAAACATACGTACGCGGGACTAATCAAATCACAATTACTTAGATTTCACAGAATCTGCACAGGACAGAATGATTTCAAGGAAGCGGTCACAATTCTATTTCGAGCATTGTCCACTAGGGGGTACTCTAGGACCTTCTGTAGAAAGGGCCTCAAATCATTTCTGGAGGTTAAACCTACAGCACTTACTTCAAGCCTTCCACTCATCACCACCTACTCTCCGTCCACCAAGAAATTATCCAACCAACTCAGAATCAACTTCAATACGTGCATCAAAGGGTCTCCCACCCTAAGTAATCACAGTATCATACCAGCGTTCAGAAGGAATAAAAACTTACAGGATCACTTAGTAAAGGCTAAAATACAACCACTTTTAAAACCAAGGCCCACAGTACAAAAAGATTACTTTAGACATAGACAGTGGCTCTGTAATAACAGCACAGGGGAAATATTTAAAATCCTAACCAGAGGAGACCCTTTCACCAAAAACTGTGTTTACAATATTTCATGCACAAAGTGTAAATTACAATATGTGGGTGAAACTGGCAATATGCTTTCCACACGCTTTGCACAACACAAGTACAACATTACCAAGAGAAAGAAGACTGATACACCACTAGTTAGACACTTTCTCTTACATGGACTGGAAGCACTCACAACAACAGTCGTCGAGACTAACGCCTGCTGGACCACGGCACAGAGGAAGAAGGCCGAGATGAGATGGATCGCTAAACTCGGGACCAAGGACCCACAGGGTTTGAACGAACATTGAGGGATTCGGAGCATGGCTCTGTGATGGACAGTGCACCGGGGGCTGGACTGTATTTACAGCACTCTCCCATAACCCGAACCCAAACCTGACCAGCCAGTGCCTCCTTTGCTTTGTTTCTTTTCCCTTTGATGTTTGTATATTTCCCTCATTCCTGATCCTGCGCCTAACTCTAACCTTATCTTCTCTCAACCCGGACCTCACCTTCAACCTGACCTAAACCTAATTTGGACCTACTTTAACCTTAACCCTGACCCTCACCTTTAAACCTAATTTGGACCTACTTTAACCTTAACCCTGACCTCACCTTCAACCTGACCTAAACCTAATTTGGACCTACTTTAACCTTAACCCTGACCTCACCGTCAGCCTGACCTAAACCTAATTTGGACCCACTTTAACCTTAACTCTGACCTCACCTCAACCCGGACCCAGACCTAAACACAACCACTTACTTACCTGAAGCCCCAACCCAAAGGTTTTTTCCTAAACTTAACCTCCTTGTAAGAGCCCTAAACTCAACCTTACAGTTTAGGCCTCTTCACTATCAGTGTTAAATACTTACCTGTTAAATACTTACCTGTAAAATACTTACCTGCTATTATGGTCAAGGGTTTCCACCTCCTGTCTGTACAAATGTGACATATATTTGTGTATTTTACAAATGTTGAGTTCCAAAGGTATGCCAGAACATTATATTGGTTAAATGCACTGAAGCTTATTACCTGTTCCAAAGTTATGCCAGAACATTATATTGGTTAAATGCACTGAAGCTTATTACCTGTTCCAAAGTTATGCCAGAACATTATATTGGTTAAATGCACTGAAGCTTATTACCTGTTCCTAAGTTATGCCAGAACATTATATTGGTTAAATGCACTGAAGCTTATTACCTTTTCCACACACACACACAAATTGCAAACATGGTTTATGTGTGCATATATATATATATTCATTTTTTACATGTTTAATGGTTGCATGTTATGTTACAAAGGAAAAAGGATGTAAATAACTGCTGACCGTAAAGTTAGGTCTAATTTTACGTCTTCACGTAAAGTGACGTTTGACCTCTGACCTGTTGTAAAGCCAACCTTGGCTTCCGGTCCCTCCTTTTTCAAGCGGGTTCGCTGAGTAAGTTGACTCGCGGCATCACGCTCTTCACAATCAATTAGTTTTATACAATTTATCAGCCTGAAGAAGATTTAATATAAATCGAAACGTTGCTGTATCATTTTTTATTTTTTCATTCATTTTATTTGCTTCACTGTTTGGCCAAAATAAATAGTCCAAAGTGCTTCTGTAACTTTTTCCTGGCCTACAAAACACACACGGGGCTAGCTTAGCATGAGCTACCACGGACGACTGAACAGAGAGGAATGGACCACGGTGACCTACAAGAGGGGCCGCCATGGAAGGTATCGCAGCCTGAGCGAGACATCTATCCCACTGCCACGTACAGAGGTAGGGACAGATCCCAGCACTACCGCGGAGCTCCCGCTAATGATGGAGGTAGGAGAGCGGACATTAGCGCACGGAGGGGACGCGCTCCTGAACTTCGCCAGGACGCCCCCAGTTCGCCCCACCGCCGCAGGTCGCCTTCCCGTCACCGACGCAGAACCTACGCTTCCGTGACCAGGACGGCCTGCCCCGTCCACGACCGGGTCTCTCCCGACGCAACCAGCCTCGTCAGGACCGACTAGAGCCATCGCTGCATCGGCGCGAAAGACGCTTGCCCGACACGGTGAACAGACACAGAGACAGCTACAGCGCATCGCGGAAACGCAGGGATGAGCCTACTACAGACCGGACCTCCACGCGGAGGTTACATGGTTCGCAGAGGGGATTCTCCGAGCCGCTTTCGTGAGGACTACGGAAGACGCAACTCGCCACTTCGCGTCAATTATGGAGAGGAGAGCCGACGACGCGCGGAGCCCGCAACAGGTGCCCAGACGCAGAGACGCGCCCAGGCGCAGAGACGCGCACATACGACAGATCAACACTGAAGATAGGAGGAGGGAGAACCACCCACAAGTCAAGACTCGTAATCAACCTGAAGTGAGAGATCGAGATGAGAATAAAACCAGGTCAGATGATCCAGACTTTGCCCTCAAATGCCACATCTTACACAGAACAATCAAGGCATTTCACCACTTCTCTAATGTGAGTACTGAAAAAACTCCAGTGTCAATTGACAAAATGACGAAACAGTTAACCATTTTGATTAAACCTGCAGTACCTAACACACAGACATCACAACTGATTGAGGGCAACGCCAAAA
Organism: Anarhichas minor; assembly: GCF_050575085.1. NCBI lineage: Eukaryota > Metazoa > Chordata > Actinopteri > Perciformes > Anarhichadidae > Anarhichas > Anarhichas minor. The sequence goes on from NW_027466748.1 coordinate 36,608, forward strand.
ACTGGGCACACACGACACTCGTCATTCTCCGTAACCACTATGAACAGGTTATTGAAAAAGAAATAGGTGAACTGCACATATTAGAGTCACCTGAGTGGCATGCCCCGTTCGAAATAGCGTCTAACTGGGCTAAGAGACATTTCGGCCGCAGATTGACGCCTGAAACACTGACCGAGACTGAAGAGATCATCACGGCGGAACTGACACGACTGCAGGAGCAGACTGACACACACATGCACACACCGGAGATTTCAGCCCCCCGAGTCGGCGCGAAGAGAGACCTCCCACCACAAGGTCGGGGCTCTGGCGCAGCTACAGCTTCGGGTCTGACCACAGCCTTGCTGCACGCTGCTGCCACGGACATGTCCCCCCGTGCACTTCAGACGCCAGCACACACTCCGGTCCCCACAACACTGGAGGATGGGTGGACTTCTCACAGTCGGCCTCTCTCCGCAGCGAGGTCAGAGCCATCTCTGCGCGTGGTTGAGGACACACCAGAGGAGGACCTCTTCACAGCCACTCCTCTACAGCACCTTCCACTACCTCAGAGGATCCGCAGGATGTTTCCCTTCACTTTGGGTGACGCATCACAGCCCACCCAGTCTCCATCTTCCAGCACACACACACCCACACAGGGGAATGGCTGCGTCTCACACGACACAAGCTCCATTGATGAACTCTCGCCGACTCACAGCACCATCCTCCCAGAGGAGGAGACCAGGGTGAGTGAGGCTGGTCCTCCCAGCGGGGGTCCCATCGCCCCGACACTCAGATCTACTGAAACGTTGCACACAGCAGTGCAGACCCTGCTTACCCCGGCAGCCGGCACGGGAGTACTCCTCACACCCCACACAGCGGGCCCCTTTCGCCCTTCAAGACACATGACGTCGTCCAGAAAGCTAAAAGAATGGCATCTTAACATCCACAAAAAACATGTCATCATGGGAGACTCAAATGTGTCTACTCTGCCACCACACACCATAACTGACCTTCAGATCGATTCGTTTCCAGGGGCCAACTTCAGGAACGCTGAGGGCATTCTGCAAAACACTACAACACACGTCACGGTGGAGAAGATCATCATGTCCTTCGGAATCTGCAATCGGGACCAAAAGACTAAAGAGACGTCCATCAAGCAACTGCAGAGCATGCTGAGAGTGGCTAAAACTACCTTTCCCCCAGGCTCGGATCATCATCCCACAAATTAACTTTTCCAACAGCCTGACAGAGAAGGAGAAACATAACTTAACACAGCTCAACACATACATTGCACTACTGGGTGAGTACATTCCTATGTTACCCAGCACACAATTCAAAACTGAAGCAGACAATGTTCATTGGACAAATGAGACCGGAAAAATCATATTTGACCACTGGTGCGCACATTTAAATTAAGTATCCCCATAAGCCTGCCGCTACAGGAGGGGAACAAATCGGTTATCAATTTAACCAAGAATGTAAAATTGACCACTGAACAGATATCTCTGCTGTCCCGGGGACTCAATTTTATTCCCACTCAGGGCACTAATAGGGATCTGATCCCACAAACCAAGTATGATGTACAACAATATCACAGAACACTCAGATTAGCGGCCTACTACGAGCATAAGCCTCCTACTAAAAGACTTCCGTTTATTCACAAGTCAACATGGACTCCTCCAAAAACTGTAATTCCACCAGAAATTGATAATATCATCAGAGCGGACGACAGATATTTTGACACCAAATTTAAAGTTCACCAAATTCCTCCTAATCTTAGCAATTCTGAAATTCTGGCCCTCAAACAATTAAAAGACAATAAACAGATTGTCATCAAACCGGCAGATAAAGGGAGTGCCATAGTAATTTTGGATAGAGAACAATATTTGTGGGAAGGCTACAGACAACTGAAGGATGAGAAATATTATATTCAATTAGATAAACCTATCTATCTGGACACCATCCCCTTAGTTAATAAAATCATCCAATCTTTACACGACAAAAGATTTATTAACACTAAACAGAAGCACTACCTGATAGGGGACTCCACACCCAGAGCCAGAATCTTTTATATGCTCCCTAAGATCCACAAAGATCCCAGTAAATGGAGCTTACCTCATCAAATTCCACCAGGCCGTCCTATTGTCTCAGACTGCAGCAGCGAGACCTACCACACGGCGGAGTATTTGGACCACTTTTTAAATCCTCTTTCAATCACACATCCCAGCTATATTAAAGACACTTATCATTTCGTGAACATAGTAAAGAAACTGAAGATTCCTGAAGAAGCCATCCTCTTTACCTTAGATATTGAGAGCTTATACACCAACATAGACATTGAAGAGGGATTACAGGCTATAAAAAACGCCTTCCAAAAACAGCGTAACATAAAGAGGCCTGATAAAGAGCTACTGGAATTACTGAAGATTAATCTGACCAGAAATGATTTCCAATTCAACGAGGAATGGTTCTTACAAATTAAAGGAACAGCCATGGGCAAAAAATTCGCACCAGCTTATGCCAATATCTTCATGGCTGAATGGAGACTACAGCACTGCAGGCATGTGAAAAAAAGCCGCTCCATTAGTATAGATACCTCGATGATATCTGGGGGGTGTGGACCCATAACCAACTAGAATTTGAGAGCTTCCTAAATACCCTCAATACCCACAGGGACTCGATTAAAATTAAATCAACGAGCAGTCTGAAGTCGGTGGGATTTTCTGGACACGACAATTTTTAAAGGAAACAATTTCCAAAAAAATCAATGTTTAGATATCAAAGTGTTCTTTAAAGAAACAGACACACATGCTCTCCTCCACAAGACCAGTTTCATC
>NW_027466749.1:0-5000 GCF_050575085.1 Anarhichas minor
GTCGCAGGGACCATATTACGCGCGCCATATCTACCCGGAAATAGAACGCACAGCGGGGATTCTTATACTGAATACACGGCCCCGACGTCCTCTAACCAACTATGTAAGCTGAATAATAAACGGATAACCACAGCCGAGGCAGCGCGTGTTTGAAAACAGCCGACCGATCTTCATACTCTGACAAAATCACAGCGAAAGACTTAAACGAAATCGTCGTTTTGCGAGGTGCATATCTCCGCGAATACACAACGCACAGCCGGGACACTTATACCCAGTTGTAGTCCACGTCCCCCTCTACAAAACTATCGGAGTGGATCCTGGATGCGAGGTCCACAGCCGAGGCACGGTGTAGTCAAAGTAGGTCGCAGGGACCATATTACGCGCGCCATATCTACCCGGAAATAGAACGCACAGCGGGGATTCTTATACTGAATACACGGCCCCGACGTCCTCTAACCAACTATGTAAGCTGAATAATAAACGGATAACCACAGCCGAGGCAGCGCGTGTTTGAAAACAGCCGACCGATCTTCATACTCTGACAAAATCAAAGCGAAAGACTTAAACGAAATACCCGTTTTGCGAGGTCCATATCCCCGCGAATACACAACGCACAGCCGGGACACTTATATCTAACTGTAGTCCAAGTCCCCCCTCTACAAATCTATCCGAGTGGATCATGGATGCGAGGTCCACAGCCGAGGCACGATGTAGTCAAAGTAGGTCGCAGGGGCCATATTGCGCGGTCCATATTTACCCGGAAATGGAACGCACAGCGGGGATTCTTATACCGAATCCACGGTCCCGACGTCCTCTAACTACCCATATAAGCAGAATAATAAACGGGTATCCACAGCCGAGGCAGCACGTATTTGAAAACCGCCGACCGATCTTCATACTCTGACAAAAAGCGCCGGGCGATCTTCATACTCTGACAAAATCACAGCCGTTTTTATATCGTTTTGCGAGATGGATATCTCCGCGAATACACAACGCACAGCCGGGATACTCATACCTAATTGTATAATACGTCTACCTCTACAAACCTATCCGAGTGGATCCTGGATGCGAGATCCAGAACCAGGATCCATATCGCGCGGGTAAACGGCGGGAGTAACGAGGACTCTCTTAAGGTAGGGGACGTTACTGGGCTGCGCTGCGAAAGACGAGCGCCAAAACTCTGTTTCCTTAAACGGAAGCGCCGTTTTGCGAGGTGGATATCTCCGCGAAAACACCACGCACAGCCGGGACACTTATACCCAATCGTAGACCACGTCCACCTCTACAAACCTATCCGAGTGGATCCTGGATCCGAGACCCACAGCCGAGGCACCACGCGGTCAAAGTAGGTCGCAGTTGCCGTTTTGCGCGCTCCATCTCTCCGCCAAAACACCACGCACAGCCGGGACACTTATACCCTATTGTAGACCCCGACCTCCTCTAACCACCCATACATGCAGAACAATAAACGGATACCCACAGCCGATGCAGCAAGTAGTTCAAAAGCGCCGGCCGATCTTCGTACTCTGACAAAATCACAGCGAAAGACGAGCGCCAATACTCTGTCTCCTTAAACCAAATCGCCGGTTTGCGCGGTGCATATCCCCGCGAATACACAACGCACAGACTCGGCCCCTACGCCGAATAGTAGACCACGTCCACTTCTAAAGACCTGTGGAGTTTGAGCCACAATCGGACACTCACAGCCGATGCACGACTCGGTCAAAATAGGTCGCAGTAGCCACATTGCGCGGTTCATATCTCCGCCAAAACACAACGCACAGCCGGGATACTTATGCCGAATTGTAGACCCCGACGTCCTCTAACCACCCATCTAGACACTCCTATAAACGGATACCCACAGCCGATGCAGCGCGTAGTTCAAAAGCGTCGGCCGATCTTCGTACTCTGACAAAATCACAGCCAAAGACGACCGACAATATCGCCGGTCTGCGAGGTCCATATCTCCGCGAATACACAACGCACAGCCGGGACACTTATACCCGATCGTAGACCACATCCACCTCTACAAACCTATCCGAGTGGATCCTGGATCCGAGACCCACAGCCGGGGCACGATGTACGCAAAGCCGGTCACAGTAGCCGAGCGCCAATACTCTGTTTCCTTGAACAAAATCGCCGGTTTGCGAGGTGCATAGCTCCGCGAATACACAACGCACAGCCGGGACACTTATACCCAATTGTAGACCACATCAACCTCTACAAAACTATCCGAGTGGATCCTGGATGCGAGACCCACAGCCGAGGCACGATGTGGTCAGAATAGGTCGCAGGGGCCACATTGCGCGGTCCATAAACCCGGAAATGGAACGCACAGCGGGGATAATAATACCGAAATGTCGACCCAGACGTACTCTCACAACCCATAAGGCAGACCAATAAACTGACACCGACATAACCAATAAACTGACACCGACAAATGAATAAACGGACACCCACAGCCGATGCAGCACGTATTTCAAAAGCGTTGGCGATATTCGTCTCACAGCGAAAGACGAGCGCCAATACTCTGTCTCCTTGAACCAAATTCCCGGTTTGCGCGGTCCATATCTCCGCGAATACACAACGCAAAGACTCGTCCCCTACGCCGAATAGTAGACCACGTCCACTTCTAAAGACCTGTGGAGGAGGATCCAGGATCGGGCATTCACAGCCGATGCACGACGTGGTCAAAATAGGTCACTGTAGCCATATTGCGCGCTCAATATCTCCGCCAAAACACAACGCACAGTCGGGGTACTTACGCCGAATTGTAGACCTTGACGTCCTCTAACCAGCCATCCATGCACTCCTATAAACGGATAACCACAGCCGATGCAGCAAGTAGTTCAAAAGCGTCGGCCGATCTTCGTACTCTGACAAAATCACAGCGAAAGACGAGCGACAATATCGCCGGTCTGCGAGGTCCATATCTCCGCGAATACACAACGCACAGCCGGGACACTTGTACCCGATCGTAGACCACATCCACCTCTACAAACCTATCCGAGTGGATCCTGGATCCGAGACCCACAGCCGAGGCACGATGTACGCAAAGCCGGTCACAGTAGCCGAGCGCCAATACTCTGTTTCCTTGAACAAAATCGCCGGTTTGCGAGGTGCATAGCTCCGCGAATACACAACGCACAGCCGGGACACTTGTTACCCGATCGTAGACCACATCCACCTCTACAAAACTATCCGAGTGGATCCTGGATGCGAGACCCACAGCCGAGGCACGATGTGGTCAGAGTAGGTCGCGGGGGCCACATTGCGCGGTCCATAAACCCGGAAATGGAACGCACAGCGGGGATAATAATACCGAAATGTCGACCCAGACGTACTCTCACAACCCATAAGGCAGACCAATAAACTGACACCGACATAACCAATAAACTGACACCGACAAATGAATAAACGGACACCCACAGCCGATGCAGCACGTATTTCAAAAGCGTTGGCGATATTCGTCTCACAGCGAAAGACGAGCGCCAATACTCTGTTTCCTTGAACCAAATTCCCGGTTTGCGCGGTCCATATCTCCGCGAATACACAACGCAAAGACTCGTCCCCTACGCCGAATAGTAGACCACGTCCACTTCTAAAGACCTGTGGAGGAGGATCCAGGATCGGGCATTCACAGCCGATGCACGACGTGGTCAAAATAGGTCACTGTAGCCATATTGCGCGCTCAATATCTCCGCCAAAACACAACGCACAGTCGGGGTACTTACGCCGAATTGTAGACCTTGACGTCCTCTAACCAGCCATCCATGCACTCCTATAAACGGATAACCACAGCCGATGCAGCAAGTAGTTCAAAAGCGTCGGCCGATCTTCGTACTCTGACAAAATCACAGCGAAAGACGAGCGACAATATCGCCGGTCTGCGAGGTCCATATCTCCGCGAATACACAACGCACAGCCGGGACACTTGTACCCGATCGTAGACCACATCCACCTCTACAAACCTATCCGAGTGGATCCTGGATCCGAGACCCCACAGCCGAGGCACGATGTACGCAAAGCCGGTCACAGTAGCCGAGCGCCAATACTCTGTTTCCTTGAACAAATCCTTAAACGGAAGCGCCGTTTTGCGAGGTGGATATCTCCGCGAAAACACCACGCACAGCCGGGACACTTATACCCAATCGTAGACCACGTCCACCTCTACAAACCTATCCGAGTGGATCCTGGATCCGAGACCCACAGCCGAGGCACCACGCGGTCAAAGTAGGTCGCAGTTGCCGTTTTGCGCGCTCCATCTCTCCGCCAAAACACCACGCACAGCCGGGACACTTATACCCTATTGTAGACCCCGACCTCCTCTAACCACCCATACATGCAGAACAATAAACGGATACCCACAGCCGATGCAGCAAGTAGTTCAAAAGCGCCGGCCGATCTTCGTACTCTGACAAAATCACAGCGAAAGACGAGCGCCAATACTCTGTCTCCTTAAACCAAAATCGCCGGTTTGCGCGGTGCATATCCCCGCGAATACACAACGCACAGACTCGTCCCCTACGCCGAATAGTAGACCACGTCCACTTCTAAAGACCTGTGGAGGAGGATCCAGGATCGGGCATTCACAGCCGATGCACGACGTGGTCAAAATAGGTCACTGTAGCCATATTGCGCGCTCAATATCTCCGCCAAAACACAACGCACAGTCGGGGTACTTACGCCGAATTGTAGACCTTGACGTCCTCTAACCAGCCATCCATGCACTCCTATAAACGGATAACCACAGCCGATGCAGCAAGTAGTTCAAAAGCGTCGGCCGATCTTCGTACTCTGACAAAATCACAGCGAAAGACGAGCGACAATATCGCCGGTCTGCGAGGTCCATATCTCCGCGAAAACACAACGCACAGCCGGGACACTTATACCCGATCGTAGACCACATCCACCTCTACAAACCTATCCGAGTGGATCCTGGATCCGAGACCCACAGCCGGGGCACGATGTACGCAAAGCCGGTCACAGTAGCCGAGCGC
>NW_027466749.1:15000-22500 GCF_050575085.1 Anarhichas minor
GCATAGGGGGACCGCTCAGAAGCGCTGGACCCTTCAGCGCTTCGCTCATATCCCCTACTACGGCTGTAGCATAGGGGGGACCGCCAGAAGCGCTGGACCCTTCAGCGCTTCGCTCCTATCCCCTACTACGGCTGTAGCATAGGGGGACCGCCAGAAGCGCTGGGACCCTTCAGCGCTTCGCTCCTATCCCCTACTACGGCTGTAGCATAGGGGGACCGCCAGAAGCGCTGGACCCTTCAGCGCTTCGCTCCTATCCCCTACTACGGCTGTAGCATAGGGGGACCGCCAGAAGCGCATGACCCTTCAGCGCTTCGCTCCTATCCCCTACTACGGCTGTAGCATAGGGGGACCGCCAGAAGCGCTGGACCCTTCAGCGCTTCGCTCCTATCCCCTACTACGGCTGTAGCATAGGGGGACCGCCAGAAGCGCTGGACCCTTCAGCGCTTCGCTCATATCCCCTACTACGGCTGTAGCATAGGGGAACCGCCAGAAGCGCTGGACCCTTCAGCGCTTCGCTCATATCCCCTACTACGGCTGTAGCATAGGGGGACCGCCAGAAGCGCTGGACCCTTCAGCGCTTCGCTCATATCCCCCTACTACGGCTGTAGCATAGGGGGACCGCCAGAAGCGCTGGACCCTTCAGCGCTTCGCTCATATCCCCTACTACGGCTGTAGCATAGGGGAACCGCCAGAAGCGCTGGACCCTTCAGCGCTTCGTCCCTACTACGGCTGTAACATAGGGGAACCGCCAGAAGCGCTGGACCCTTCAGCGCTTCGCTCATATCCCCTACTACGGCTGTAGCATAGGGGGACCGCCAGAAGCGCTGGACCCTTCAGCGCTTCGCTCATATCCCCTACTACGGCTGTAGCATAGGGGGACCGCCAGAAGCGCTGGACCCTTCAGCGCTTCGCTCATATCCCCTACTACGGCTGTAGCATAGGGGGACCGCCAGAAGCGCTGGACCCCTTCAGCGCTTCGCTCCTATCCCCTACTACGGCTTGTAGCATAGGGGGACCGCCAGAAGCGCTGGACCCTTCAGCGCTTCGCTCCTATCCCCTACTACGGCTGTAGCATAGGGGGACCGCCAGAAGCGCTGGACCCTTCAGCGCTTCGCTCTATCCCCTACTACGGCTGTAGCATAGGGGGACCGCCAGAAGCGCTGGACCCTTCAGCGCTTCGCTCCTATCCCCTACTACGGCTGTAGCATAGGGGGGACCGCCAGAAGCGCTGGACCCTTCAGCGCTTCGCTCATATCCCCTACTACGGCTGTAGCATAGGGGGACCGCCAGAAGCGCTGGACCCTTCAGCGCTTCGCTCATATCCCCTACTACGGCTGTAGCATAGGGGGACCGCCAGAAGCGCTGGACCCTTCAGCGCTTCGCTCACTATCCCCTACTACGGCTGTAGCATAGGGGGACCGCCAGAAGCGCTGGACCCTTCAGCGCTTCGCTCCTATCCCCTACTACGGCTGTAGCATAGGGGGACCGCCAGAAGCGCTGGACCCTTCAGCGCTTCGCTCCTATCCCTACTACGGCTGTAGCATAGGGGAACCGCCAGAAGCGCTGGACCCTTCAGCGCTTCGCTCATATCCCCTACTACGGCTGTAGCATAGGGGGACCGCCAGAAGCGCTGGACCCTTCAGCGCTTCGCTCATATCCCCTACTACGGCTGTAGCATAGGGGGAACCGCCAGAAGCGCTGGACCCTTCAGCGCTTCCCCTACTACGGCTGTAACATAGGGGAACCGCCAGAAGCGCTGGACCCTTCAGCGCTTCGCTCATATCCCCTACTACGGCTGTAGCATAGGGGAAACCGCCAGAAGCGCTGGACCCTTCAGCGCTTCGCTCCTATCCCCTAGTATACACTGGGTAGTCTGTTCCTATCATTGTGTGCAAGGTGGCTTGGTTACCCCCTACCAAAATGGGTCACAGCCGTAATAGGCGAAGTACAGAAGCGCTGGAACCTTCAGCGCTTCGCCCCTATCACGGCTTTAAAACCCGAGCGAAAAACTCTATGTCCTTTAAACGAAATACCCGTTTTGCGCGGTCCATATCTCCGCGAAAACACAACGCACAGCCGGGACACTCATATCTAATTGTAGTCCAAGTCCCCCTCTACAAACACATCCGAGTGGATCATGGATGCGACCTCCACAGCCCGAGGCACGAGTCGGTCAAAGTAGGTCGCAGGGACCATATACGCGCGCCATATCTACCCGGAAATAGAACGCACAGCGGGGATACTCATGCCCAGTTGTCGAGCTGGAAGTCCTCTAACCACCCATATAAGATGAATAATAAACGGATACACACAGCCGATGCAGCGCGTGTTTGAAAACCGCCGATCGATCTTCATACTCTGACAAAATCACAGCGAAAAATCCTTAAACAAATACCCGTTTTGCGCGGTCCATATCTCCGCGAAAAACACAACGCACCAGCCGGGAACCTCATATCTAATTGTAGTCCAAGTCCACTTCTACAAACCTATCCGAGTGGATCCTGGATGCGAGGTCCACAGCCGAGGCACCACGCGGTCAAAGTAGGTCGCAGGGGCCCTATTACGCGCGCCATATCTACCCGGAAATGGAACGCACAGCGGGGATTCTTATTTTGAATACACGGTCCCGACGTCCTCTAACTACCCATATAAGCAGAATAATAAACGGGTATCCACAGCCGAGGCAGCACGTAATTTGAAAACCGCCGACCGATCTTCATACTCTGACAAAAATCACAGCGATAGCGCCAATACTCTGTTTCCTTAAACCAAATCGCCGTCTTGCGCGGTCCATATCCCCGCGAATACACAACGCACAGCCGGGACACCTATTGCCGACGTGTAGCCACCGTCAACCTCTAAAGACATGTGGAGGGTGATCCACAATCGGACACTCCAGCCGAGGCACGACGCGGTCAAAGTAGGTCGCAGGGACCATATTACGCGCGCCATATCTACCCGGAAATAGAACGCACAGCGGGGATACTCATGCCCAGTTGTCAAGCTGGAAGTCCTCTAACCACCCATCTAGACACTCCTATAAACGGATACACACAGCCGATACAGCGCGTATTTGAAAACCGCCGACCGATCTTCATACTCTGACAAAATCAAAGCGAAAGACTTAAACGAAATACCCGTTTTGCGAGGTCCATATCCCCGCGAATACACAACGCACAGCCGGGACACTTATACCCGATCGTAGACCACATCCACCTCTACAAACCTATCCGAGTGGGATCATGGATGCGACCTCCACAGCCGAGGCACGGTGTAGTCAAAGTAGGTCGCAGGGACCACATTACGCGCGCCATATCTACCCGGAAATAGAACGCACAGCGGGGATTCTTATACTGAATACACGGCACCGACGTCCTCTAACCAACTATGTAAACTGAATAATAAACGGATAACCACAGCCGAGGCAGCGCGTGTTTGAAAACAGCCGACCGATCTTCATACTCTGACAAAATCACAGCGAAAGACTTAAACGAAATCGTCGTTTTGCGAGGTGCATATCTCCGCGAATACACAACGCACAGCCGGGACACTTATACCCAGTTGTAGTCCACGTCCCCCTCTACAAAACTATCGGAGTGGATCCTGGATGCGAGGGTCCACAGCCGAGGCACGGGTGTAGTCAAATTAGGTCGCAGGGACCATATTACGCGCGCCATATCTACCCGGAAATAGAACGCACAGCGGGGATTCTTATACTGAATATACGGCCCCGACGTCCTCTAACCAACTATGTAAGCTGAATAATAAACGGATAACCACAGCCGAGGCAGCGCGTGTTTGAAAACAGCCGACCGATCTTCATACTCTGACAAAATCACAGCGAAAGACTTAAACGAAATCGTCGTTTTGCCGAGGTGCATATCTCCGCGAATACACAACGCACAGCCGGGACACTTATACCCAGTTGTAGTCCACGTCCCCCTCTACAAAACTATCGGAGTGGATCCTGGATGCGAGGTCCACAGCCGAGGCACGGTGTAGTCAAAGTAGGTCGCAGGGACCATATTACGCGCGCCATATCTACCCGGAAATAGAACGCACAGCGGGGATTCTTATAACTGAATACACGGCCCCGACGTCCTCTAACCAACTATGTAAGCTGAATAATAAACGGATAACCACAGCCCGAGCAGCGCGTGTTTTGAAAACAGCCGACCGATCTTCATACTCTGACAAAATCACAGCGAAAGACTTAAACGAAATACCCGTTTTGCCGAGGTCCATATCCCCGCGAATACACAACGCACAGCCGGGACACTTATACCCAGTTGTAGTCCACGTCCCCCTCTACAAAACTATCGGAGTGGATCCTGGATGCGAGGTCCTCAGCCGAGGCACGGTGTAGTCAAAGTAGGTCGCAGGGACCATATTACGCGCGCCATATCTACCCCGGAAATAGAACGCACAGCGGGGATTCTTATACTGAATACACGGCCCCGACGTCCTCTAACCAACTATGTAAGCTGAATAATAAACGGATAACCACAGCCGAGGCAGCGCGTGTTTGAAAACAGCCCGACCGATCTTCATACTCTGACAAAATCACAGCGAAAGACTTAAACGAAATACCCGTTTTGCGAGGTCCATATCCCCGCGAATACACAACGCACAGCCGGGACACTTATATCTAACTGTAGTCCAAGTTCCCCCTCTACAAATCTATCCTAGTGGATCATGGATGCGAGGGTCCACAGCCGAGGCACGATGTAGTCAAAGTAGGTCGCAGGGGCCATATTGCGCGGTCCATATTTACCCCGAAATGGAAACGCACAGCGGGGATTCTTATACCGAATCCACGGTCCCGACGTCCCTCTAACTACCCATATAAGCAGAATAATAAACGGGTATCCACAGCCGAGGCAGCACGTATTTGAAAACCGCCGACCGATCTTCATACTCTGACAAAAAGCGCCGGGCGATCTTCATACTCTGACAAAATCACAGCCGTTTTTATATCGTTTTGCGAGATGGATATCTCCGCGAATACACAACGCACAGCCGGGATACTCATACCTAATTGTATAATACGTCTACCTCTACAAACCTATCCGAGTGGATCCTGGATGCGAGATCCAGAACCAGGATCCCATATCGCGCGGGGTAAACGGCGGGAGTAACGAGGGACTCTCTTAAGGTAGGGGACGTTACTGGGCTGCGCTGCGAAAGACGAGCGCCAAAACTCTGTTTCCTTAAACGGAAGCGCCGTTTTGCGAGGTGGATATCTCCGCGAAAACACCACGCACAGCCGGGGACACTTATACCCAATCGTAGACCACGTCCACCTCTACAAACCTATCCGAGTGGATCCTGGATCCAGAGACCCACAGCCGAGGCACCACGCGGTCAAAGTAGGTCGCAGTTGCCGTTTTGCGCGCTCACATCTCTCCGCCAAAACACCACGCACAGCCGGGACACTTATACCCTATTGTAGACCCCGACCTCCTCTAAACCACCCATACATGCAGAACAATAAACGGATACCCACAGCCGATGCAGCAAGTAGTTCAAAAGCGCCGGCCGATCTTCGTTACTCTGACAAAATCACAGCGAAAGACCGAGCGCCAATACTCTGTCTCCTTAAACCAAATCGCCGGTTTGCGCGGTGCATATCCCCGCGAATACACAACGCACAGACTCGGCCCCTACGCCGAATAGTAGACCACGTCCACTTCTAAAGACCTGTGGAGTTTGAGCCACAATCGGACACTCACAGCCGATGCACGACTCGGTCAAAATAGGTCGCAGTAGCCACATTGCGCGGTTCATATCTCGCCAAAACACAACGCACAGCCGGGATACTTATGCCGAATTGTAGACCCCGACGTCCTCTAACCTACCCATCTAGACACTCCTATAAACGGATACCCACAGCCGATGCAGCGCGTAGTTCAAAAGCGACGGCCGATCTTCGTACTCTGACAAAATCACAGCCAAAGACGAGCGACAATAACGCCGGTCTGCCGAGGTCCATATCTCCGCGAAAACACAACGCACAGCCGGGACACTATACCCGATCGTAGACCACATCCACCTCTACAAACCTATCCGAGTGGATCCTGGATCCGAGACCCACAGCCGAGGCACGATGTACGCAAAGCCGGTCACAGTAGCCGAGCGCCAATACTCTGTTTCCCTTGAACAAAATCGCCGGTTTGCGAGGTGCATAGCTCCGCGAATACACAACGCACAGCCGGGACACTTATATACCCAATTGTAGACCACATCAACCTCTACAAAACTATCCGAGTGGATCCTGGATGCGAGACCCACAGCCGAGGCACGATGTGGTCAGAATAGGTCGCAGGGGCCACATTGCGCGGTCCATAAACCCGGAAATGGAACGCACAGCGGGGATAATAATACCGAAATGTCGACCCAGACGTACTCTCACAACCCATAAGGCAGACCAATAAACTGACACCGACATAACCAATAAACTGACACCGACAAATGAATAAACGGACACCCACAGCCGATGCAGCACGTATTTCAAAAGCGTTAGCGATATTCGTCTCACAGCGAAAGACGAGCGCCAATACTCTGTTTCCTTGAACCAAATTCCCGGTTTGCGCGGTCCATATCTCCGCGAATACACAACGCAAAGACTCGTCCCCTACGCCGAATAGTAGACCACGTCCACTTCTAAAGACCTGTGGAGGAGGATCCAGGATCGGGCATTCACAGCCGATGCACGACGTGGTCAAAATAGGTCACTGTAGCCATATTGCGCGCTCAATATCTCCGCCAAAACACAACGCACAGTCGGGGTACTTACGCCGAATTGTAGACCTTGACGTCCTCTAACCAGCCATCCATGCACTCCTATAAACGGATAACCACAGCCGATGCAGCAAGTAGTTCAAAAGCGTCGGCCGATCTTCGTACTCTGACAAAATCACAGCGAAAGACGAGCGCCAATACTCTGTCTCCTTAAACCAAATCGCCGGTTTGCGCGGTGCATAGCTCCGCGAATACACATCGCACAGACTCGTCCCCTACGCCGAATAGTAGACCACGTCGACTTCTAAAGACCTATGGAGTTAGATCCACAATCGGACACTCACAGCCGATGCACGACGTGGTCAAAATAGGTCACTGTAGCCGTTTTGCGCGCTCCATATCTCCGCCAAAACACAACGCACAGCCGGGGTACTTATGCCGAATTGTAGACCCCGACGTCCTCTAACCAGCCATCCATGCACTCCTATAAACGGATAACCACAGCCGATGCAGCGCGTAGTTCAAAACCGCCGGCCGATCTTCATACTCTGAGTAAAAATACCTCCAGCACATCAAGTACATGGTACCCCAGGAAAGGGGCATGTTTCATGGGTGAAGTACCTCCACAACACCTTCATGCACACACCCATATAACCCCGTGCACCCGGAGGTCCCGGGCCCCCACACTTAAGCACTCCCCCGGGGTTAAAACCCTCCGCAAGCGCCCCCAGAGTTTCGTGGTCCTGGTAATCCAAATCG
>NW_027466750.1:0-29660 GCF_050575085.1 Anarhichas minor
CCTACTACGAGCATAAGCCTCCTACTAAAAGACTTCCGTTTATTCACAAGTCAACATGGACTCCTCCAAAAACTGTAATTCCACCAGAAATTGATAATATCATCAGAGCGGACGACAGATATTTTGACACCAAATTTAAAGTTCACCAAATTCCTCCTAATCTTAGCAATTCTGAAATTCTGGCCCTCAAACAATTAAAAGACAATAAACAGATTGTCATCAAACCGGCAGATAAAGGGAGTGCCATAGTAATTTTGGATAGAGAACAATATTTGTGGGAAGGCTACAGACAACTGAAGGATGAGAAATATTATATTCAATTAGATAAACCTATCTATCTGGACACCATCCCCTTAGTTAATAAAATCATCCAATCTTTACACGACAAAAGATTTATTAACACTAAACAGAAGCACTACCTGATAGGGGACTCCACACCCAGAGCCAGAATCTTTTATATGCTCCCTAAGATCCACAAAGATCCCAGTAAATGGAGCTTACCTCATCAAATTCCACCAGGCCGTCCTATTGTCTCAGACTGCAGCAGCGAGACCTACCACACGGCGGAGTATTTGGACCACTTTTTAAATCCTCTTTCAATCACACATCCCAGCTATATTAAAGGACACTTATCATTTCGTGAACATAGTAAAGAAACTGAAGATTCCTGAAGAAGCCATCCTCTTTACCTTAGATATTGAGAGCTTATACACCAACATAGACATTGAAGAGGGATTACAGGCTATAAAAAACGCCTTCCAAAAACAGCGTAACATAAAGAGGCCTGATAAAGAGCTACTGGAATTACTGAAGATTAATCTGACCAGAAATGATTTCCAATTCAACGAGGAATGGTTCTTACAAATTAAAGGAACAGCCATGGGCAAAAATTCGCACCAGCTTATGCCAATATCTTCATGGCTGAATGGGAGACTACAGCACTGCAGGCATGTGAAAAAAAGCCGCTCCATTATTATAGATACCTCGATGATATCTGGGGGGTGTGGACCCATAACCAACTAGAATTTGAGAGCTTCCTAAATACCCTCAATACCCACAGGGACTCGATTAAAATTAAATCAACGAGCAGTCTGAAGTCGGTGGATTTTCTGGACACGACAATTTTTAAAGGAAACAATTTCCAAAAAAATCAATGTTTAGATATCAAAGTGTTCTTTAAAGAAACAGACACACATGCTCTCCTCCACAAGACCAGTTTCCATCCCAAACATACGTACGCGGGACTAATCAAATCACAATTACTTAGATTTCACAGAATCTGCACAGGACAGAATGATTTCAAGGAAGCGGTCACAATTCTATTTCGAGCATTGTCCACTAGGGGGTACTCTAGGACCTTCTGTAGAAAGGGCCTCAAATCATTTCTGGAGGTTAAACCTACAGCACTTACTTCAAGCCTTCCACTCATCACCACCTACTCTCCGTCCACCAAGAAATTATCCAACCAACTCAGAATCAACTTCAATACGTGCATCAAAGGGTCTCCCACCCTAAGTAATCACAGTATCATACCAGCGTTCAGAAGGAATAAAAACTTACAGGATCACTTAGTAAAGGCTAAAATACAACCACTTTTAAAACCAAGGCCCACAGTACAAAAAGATTACTTTAGACATAGACAGTGGCTCTGTAATAACAGCACAGGGGAAATATTTAAAATCCTAACCAGAGGAGACCCTTTCACCAAAAACTGTGTTTACAATATTTCATGCACAAAGTGTAAATTACAATATGTGGGTGAAACTGGCAATATGCTTTCCACACGCTTTGCACAACACAAGTACAACATTACCAAGAGAAAGAAGACTGATACACCACTAGTTAGACACTTTCTCTTACATGGACTGGAAGCACTCACAACAACAGTCGTCGAGACTAACGCCTGCTGGACCACGGCACAGAGGAAGAAGGCCGAGATGAGATGGATCGCTAAACTCGGGACCAAGGACCCACAGGGTTTGAACGAACATTGAGGGATTCGGAGCATGGCTCTGTGATGGACAGTGCACCGGGGGCTGGACTGTATTACAGCACTCTCCCATAACCCGAACCCAAACCTGACCAGCCAGTGCCTCCTTTGCTTTGTTTCTTTTCCCTTTGATGTTTGTATATTTCCCTCATTCCTGATCCTGCGCCTAACTCTAACCTTATCTTCTCTCACCCGGACCTCACCTTCAACCTGACCTAAACCTAATTTGGACCTACTTTAACCTTAACCCTGACCTCACCTTTAAACCTAATTTGGACCTACTTTAACCTTAACCCTGACCTCACCTTCAACCTGACCTAAACCTAATTTGGACCTACTTTAACCTTAACCCTGACCTCACCGTCAGCCTGACCTAAACCTAATTTGGACCCACTTTAACCTTAACTCTGACCTCACCTCAACCCGGACCCAGACCTAAACACAACCACTTACTTACCTGAAGCCCAACCCAAAGGTTTTTTCCTAAACTTAACCTCCTTGTAAGAGCCCTAAACTCAACCTTACAGTTTAGGCCTCTTCACTATCAGTGTTAAATACTTACCTGTTAAATACTTACCTGTAAAATACTTACCTGCTATTATGGTCAAGGGTTTCCACCTCCTGTCTGTACAAATGTGACATATATTTGTGTATTTTACAAATGTTGAGTTCCAAAGGTATGCCAGAACATTATATTGGTTAAATGCACTGAAGCTTATTACCTGTTCCAAAGTTATGCCAGAACATTATATTGGTTAAATGCACTGAAGCTTATTACCTGTTCCAAAGTTATGCCAGAACATTATATTGGTTAAATGCACTGAAGCTTATTACCTGTTCCTAAGTTATGCCAGAACATTATATTGGTTAAATGCACTGAAGCTTATTACCTTTTCCACACACACACACAAATTGCAAACATGGTTTATGTGTGCATATATATATATATTCATTTTTTACATGTTTAATGGTTGCATGTTATGTTACAAAGGAAAAAGGATGTAAATAACTGCTGACCGTAAAGTTAGGTCTAATTTTACGTCTTCACGTAAAGTGACGTTTGACCTCTGACCTGTTG
This sequence comes from Anarhichas minor, assembly GCF_050575085.1. Taxonomy (NCBI): domain Eukaryota; kingdom Metazoa; phylum Chordata; class Actinopteri; order Perciformes; family Anarhichadidae; genus Anarhichas; species Anarhichas minor. The sequence goes on from NW_027466750.1 coordinate 3,069, forward strand.
TAAAGCCAACCTTGGCTTCCGGTCCCTCCTTTTTCAAGCGGGTTCGCTGAGTAAGTTGACTCGCGGCATCACGCTCTTCACAATCAATTAGTTTTATACAATTTATCAGCCTGAAGAAGATTTAATATAAATCGAAACGTTGCTGTATCATTTTTTATTTTTTCATTCATTTTATTTGCTTCACTGTTTGGCCAAAATAAATAGTCCAAAGTGCTTCTGTAACTTTTTCCTGGCCTACAAAACACACACGGGGCTAGCTTAGCATGAGCTACCACGGACGACTGAACAGAGAGGAATGGACCACGGTGACCTACAAGAGGGGCCGCCATGGAAGGTATCGCAGCCCTGAGCGAGACATCTATCCCACTGCCACGTACAGAGGTAGGGACAGATCCCAGCACTACCGCGGAGCTCCCGCTAATGATGGAGGTAGGAGAGCGGACATTAGCGCACGGAGGGGACGCGCTCCTGAACTTCGCCAGGACGCCCCCAGTTCGCCCCACCGCCGCAGGTCGCCTTCCCGTCACCGACGCAGAACCTACGCTTCCGTGACCAGGACGGGCCTGCCCGTCCACGACCGGGTCTCTCCCCGACGCAACCAGCCTCGTCAGGACCGACTAGAGCCATCGCTGCATCGGCGCGAAAGACGCTTGCCCGACACGGTGAACAGACACAGAGACAGCTACAGCGCATCGCGGAAACGCAGGGATGAGCCCTACTACAGACCGGACCCTCCACGCGGAGGTTACATGGTTCGCAGAGGGGATTCTCCGAGCCGCTTTCGTGAGGACTACGGAAGACGCAACTCGCCACTTCGCGTCAATTATGGAGAGGAGAGCCGACGACGCGCGGAGCCGCAACAGGTGCCCAGACGCAGAGACGCGCCCAGGCGCAGAGACGCGCACATACGACAGATCAACACTGAAGATAGGAGGAGGGAGAACCACCCACAAGTCAAGACTCGTAATCAACCTGAAGTGAGAGATCGAGATGAGAATAAAACAAGGTCAGATGATCCAGACTTTGCCCTCAAATGCCACATCTTACACAGAACAATCAAGGCATTTCACCACTTCTCTAATGTGAGTACTGAAAAAACTCCAGTGTCAATTGACAAAATGACGAAACAGTTAACCATTTTGATTAAACCTGCAGTACCTAACACACAGACATCACAACTGATTGAGGGCAACGCCAAAAACTGGGCACACACGACACTCGTCATTCTCCGTAACCACTATGAACAGGTTATTGAAAAAGAAATAGGTGAACTGCACATATTAGAGTCACCTGAGTGGCATGCCCCGTTCGAAATAGCGTCTAACTGGGCTAAGAGACATTTCGGCCGCAGATTGACGCCTGAAACACTGACCGAGACTGAAGAGATCATCACGGCGGAACTGACACGACTGCAGGAGCAGACTGACACACACATGCACACACCGGAGATTTCAGCCCCCCGAGTCGGCGCGAAGAGAGACCTCCCACCACAAGGTCGGGGCTCTGGCGCAGCTACAGCTTCGGGTCTGACCACAGCCTTGCTGCACGCTGCTGCCACGGACATGTCCCCCCCGTGCACTTCAGACGCCAGCACACACTCCGGTCCCCACAACACTGGAGGATGGGTGGACTTCTCACAGTCGGCCTCTCTCCGCAGCGAGGTCAGAGCCATCTCTGCGCGTGGTTGAGGACACACCAGAGGAGGACCTCTTCACAGCCACTCCTCTACAGCACCTTCCACTACCTCAGAGGATCCGCAGGATGTTTCCCTTCACTTTGGGTGACGCATCACAGCCCACCCAGTCTCCATCTTCCAGCACACACACACCCACACAGGGGAATGGCTGCGTCTCACACGACACAAGCTCCATTGATGAACTCTCGCCGACTCACAGCACCATCCTCCCAGAGGAGGAGACCAGGGTGAGTGAGGCTGGTCCTCCCAGCGGGGGGTCCCATCGCCCCGACACTCAGATCTACTGAAACGTTGCACACAGCAGTGCAGACCCTGCTTACCCCCGGCAGCCGGCACGGGAGTACTCCTCACACCCCACACAGCGGGCCCCTTTCGCCCTTCAAGACACATGACGTCGTCCAGAAAGCTAAAAGAATGGCATCTTAACATCCACAAAAAACATGTCATCATGGGAGACTCAAATGTGTCTACTCTGCCACCACACACCATAACTGACCTTCAGATCGATTCGTTTCCAGGGGCCAACTTCAGGAACGCTGAGGGCATTCTGCAAAACACTACAACACACGTCACGGTGGAGAAGATCATCATGTCCTTCGGAATCTGCAATCGGGACCAAAAGACTAAAGAGACGTCCATCAAGCAACTGCAGAGCATGCTGAGAGTGGCTAAAACTACCTTTCCCCAGGCTCGGATCATCATCCCACAAATTAACTTTTCCAACAGCCTGACAGAGAAGGAGAAACATAACTTAACACAGCTCAACACATACATTGCACTACTGGGTGAGTACATTCCTATGTTACCCAGCACACAATTCAAAACTGAAGCAGACAATGTTCATTGGACAAATGAGACCGGAAAAATCATATTTGACCACTGGTGCGCACATTTAAATTAAGTATCCCCATAAGCCTGCCGCTACAGGAGGGGGAACAAATCGGTTATCAATTTAACCAAGAATGTAAAATTGACCACTGAACAGATATCTCTGCTGTCCCGGGGACTCAATTTTATTCCCACTCAGGGCACTAATAGGGATCTGATCCCACAAACCAAGTATGATGTACAACAATATCACAGAACACTCAGATTAGCGGCCTACTACGAGCATAAGCCTCCTACTAAAAGACTTCCGTTTATTCACAAGTCAACATGGACTCCTCCAAAAACTGTAATTCCACCAGAAATTGATAATATCATCAGAGCGGACGACAGATATTTTGACACCAAATTTAAAGTTCACCAAATTCCTCCTAATCTTAGCAATTCTGAAATTCTGGCCCTCAAACAATTAAAAGACAATAAACAGATTGTCATCAAACCGGCAGATAAAGGGAGTGCCATAGTAATTTTGGATAGAGAACAATATTTGTGGGAAGGCTACAGACAACTGAAGGATGAGAAATATTATATTCAATTAGATAAACCTATCTATCTGGACACCATCCCCTTAGTTAATAAAATCATCCAATCTTTACACGACAAAAGATTTATTAACACTAAACAGAAGCACTACCTGATAGGGGACTCCACACCCAGAGCCAGAATCTTTTATATGCTCCCTAAGATCCACAAAGATCCCAGTAAATGGAGCTTACCTCATCAAATTCCACCAGGCCGTCCTATTGTCTCAGACTGCAGCAGCGAGACCTACCACACGGCGGAGTATTTGGACCACTTTTTAAATCCTCTTTCAATCACACATCCCAGCTATATTAAAGACACTTATCATTTCGTGAACATAGTAAAGAAACTGAAGATTCCTGAAGAAGCCATCCTCTTTACCTTAGATATTGAGAGCTTATACACCAACATAGACATTGAAGAGGGATTACAGGCTATAAAAAACGCCTTCCAAAAACAGCGTAACATAAAGAGGCCTGATAAAGAGCTACTGGAATTACTGAAGATTAATCTGACCAGAAATGATTTCCAATTCAACGAGGAATGGTTCTTACAAATTAAAGGAACAGCCATGGGCAAAAAATTCGCACCAGCTTATGCCAATATCTTCATGGCTGAATGGGAGACTACAGCACTGCAGGCATGTGAAAAAAAGCCGCTCCATTATTATAGATACCTCGATGATATCTGGGGGGTGTGGACCCATAACCAACTAGAATTTGAGAGCTTCCTAAATACCCTCAATACCCACAGGGACTCGATTAAAATTAAATCAACGAGCAGTCTGAAGTCGGTGGATTTTCTGGACACGACAATTTTTAAAGGAAACAATTTCCAAAAAAATCAATGTTTAGATATCAAAGTGTTCTTTAAAGAAACAGACACACATGCTCTCCTCCACAAGACCAGTTTCCATCCCAAACATACGTACGCGGGACTAATCAAATCACAATTACTTAGATTTCACAGAATCTGCACAGGACAGAATGATTTCAAGGAAGCGGTCACAATTCTATTTCGAGCATTGTCCACTAGGGGGTACTCTAGGACCTTCTGTAGAAAGGGCCTCAAATCATTTCTGGAGGTTAAACCTACAGCACTTACTTCAAGCCTTCCACTCATCACCACCTACTCTCCGTCCACCAAGAAATTATCCAACCAACTCAGAATCAACTTCAATACGTGCATCAAAGGGTCTCCCACCCTAAGTAATCACAGTATCATACCAGCGTTCAGAAGGAATAAAAACTTACAGGATCACTTAGTAAAGGCTAAAATACAACCACTTTTAAAACCAAGGCCCACAGTACAAAAAGATTACTTTAGACATAGACAGTGGCTCTGTAATAACAGCACAGGGGAAATATTTAAAATCCTAACCAGAGGAGACCCTTTCACCAAAAACTGTGTTTACAATATTTCATGCACAAAGTGTAAATTACAATATGTGGGTGAAACTGGCAATATGCTTTCCACACGCTTTGCACAACACAAGTACAACATTACCAAGAGAAAGAAGACTGATACACCACTAGTTAGACACTTTCTCTTACATGGACTGGAAGCACTCACAACAACAGTCGTCGAGACTAACGCCTGCTGGACCACGGCACAGAGGAAGAAGGCCGAGATGAGATGGATCGCTAAACTCGGGACCAAGGACCCACAGGGTTTGAACGAACATTGAGGGATTCGGAGCATGGCTCTGTGATGGACAGTGCACCGGGGGCTGGACTGTATTTACAGCACTCTCCCATAACCCGAACCCAAACCTGACCAGCCAGTGCCTCCTTTGCTTTGTTTCTTTTCCCTTTGATGTTTGTATATTTCCCTCATTCCTGATCCTGCGCCTAACTCTAACCTTATCTTCTCTCAACCCGGACCTCACCTTCAACCTGACCTAAACCTAATTTGGACCTACTTTAACCTTAACCCTGACCTCACCTTTAAACCTAATTTGGACCTACTTTAACCTTAACCCTGACCTCACCTTCAACCTGACCTAAACCTAATTTGGACCTACTTTAACCTTAACCCTGACCTCACCGTCAGCCTGACCTAAACCTAATTTGGACCCACTTTAACCTTAACTCTGACCTCACCTCAACCCGGACCCAGACCTAAACACAACCACTTACTTACCTGAAGCCCAACCCAAAGGTTTTTTCCTAAACTTAACCTCCTTGTAAGAGCCCTAAACTCAACCTTACAGTTTAGGCCTCTTCACTATCAGTGTTAAATACTTACCTGTTAAATACTTACCTGTAAAATACTTACCTGCTATTATGGTCAAGGGTTTCCACCTCCTGTCTGTACAAATGTGACATATATTTGTGTATTTTACAAATGTTGAGTTCCAAAGGTATGCCAGAACATTATATTGGTTAAATGCACTGAAGCTTATTACCTGTTCCAAAGTTATGCCAGAACATTATATTGGTTAAATGCACTGAAGCTTATTACCTGTTCCAAAGTTATGCCAGAACATTATATTGGTTAAATGCACTGAAGCTTATTACCTGTTCCTAAGTTATGCCAGAACATTATATTGGTTAAATGCACTGAAGCTTATTACCTTTTCCACACACACACACAAATTGCAAACATGGTTTATGTGTGCATATATATATATATTCATTTTTTACATGTTTAATGGTTGCATGTTATGTTACAAAGGAAAAAGGATGTAAATAACTGCTGACCGTAAAGTTAGGTCTAATTTTACGTCTTCACGTAAAGTGACGTTTGACCTCTGACCTGTTGTAAAGCCAACCTTGGCTTCCGGTCCCTCCTTTTTCAAGCGGGTTCGCTGAGTAAGTTGACTCGCGGCATCACGCTCTTCACAATCAATTAGTTTTATACAATTTATCAGCCTGAAGAAGATTTAATATAAATCGAAACGTTGCTGTATCATTTTTTATTTTTTCATTCATTTTATTTGCTTCACTGTTTGGCCAAAATAAATAGTCCAAAGTGCTTCTGTAACTTTTTCCTGGCCTACAAAACACACACGGGGCTAGCTTAGCATGAGCTACCACGGACGACTGAACAGAGAGGAATGGACCACGGTGACCTACAAGAGGGGCCGCCATGGAAGGTATCGCAGCCCTGAGCGAGACATCTATCCCACTGCCACGTACAGAGGTAGGGACAGATCCCAGCACTACCGCGGAGCTCCCGCTAATGATGGAGGTAGGAGAGCGGACATTAGCGCACGGAGGGGACGCGCTCCTGAACTTCGCCAGGACGCCCCCAGTTCGCCCCACCGCCGCAGGTCGCCTTCCCGTCACCGACGCAGAACCTACGCTTCCGTGACCAGGACGGGCCTGCCCGTCCACGACCGGGTCTCTCCCCGACGCAACCAGCCTCGTCAGGACCGACTAGAGCCATCGCTGCATCGGCGCGAAAGACGCTTGCCCGACACGGTGAACAGACACAGAGACAGCTACAGCGCATCGCGGAAACGCAGGGATGAGCCCTACTACAGACCGGACCCTCCACGCGGAGGTTACATGGTTCGCAGAGGGGATTCTCCGAGCCGCTTTCGTGAGGACTACGGAAGACGCAACTCGCCACTTCGCGTCAATTATGGAGAGGAGAGCCGACGACGCGCGGAGCCGCAACAGGTGCCCAGACGCAGAGACGCGCCCAGGCGCAGAGACGCGCACATACGACAGATCAACACTGAAGATAGGAGGAGGGAGAACCACCCACAAGTCAAGACTCGTAATCAACCTGAAGTGAGAGATCGAGATGAGAATAAAACAAGGTCAGATGATCCAGACTTTGCCCTCAAATGCCACATCTTACACAGAACAATCAAGGCATTTCACCACTTCTCTAATGTGAGTACTGAAAAAACTCCAGTGTCAATTGACAAAATGACGAAACAGTTAACCATTTTGATTAAACCTGCAGTACCTAACACACAGACATCACAACTGATTGAGGGCAACGCCAAAAACTGGGCACACACGACACTCGTCATTCTCCGTAACCACTATGAACAGGTTATTGAAAAAGAAATAGGTGAACTGCACATATTAGAGTCACCTGAGTGGCATGCCCCGTTCGAAATAGCGTCTAACTGGGCTAAGAGACATTTCGGCCGCAGATTGACGCCTGAAACACTGACCGAGACTGAAGAGATCATCACGGCGGAACTGACACGACTGCAGGAGCAGACTGACACACACATGCACACACCGGAGATTTCAGCCCCCCGAGTCGGCGCGAAGAGAGACCTCCCACCACAAGGTCGGGGCTCTGGCGCAGCTACAGCTTCGGGTCTGACCACAGCCTTGCTGCACGCTGCTGCCACGGACATGTCCCCCCGTGCACTTCAGACGCCAGCACACACTCCGGTCCCCACAACACTGGAGGATGGGTGGACTTCTCACAGTCGGCCTCTCTCCGCAGCGAGGTCAGAGCCATCTCTGCGCGTGGTTGAGGACACACCAGAGGAGGACCTCTTCACAGCCACTCCTCTACAGCACCTTCCACTACCTCAGAGGATCCGCAGGATGTTTCCCTTCACTTTGGGTGACGCATCACAGCCCACCCAGTCTCCATCTTCCAGCACACACACACCCACACAGGGGAATGGCTGCGTCTCACACGACACAAGCTCCATTGATGAACTCTCGCCGACTCACAGCACCATCCTCCCAGAGGAGGAGACCAGGGTGAGTGAGGCTGGTCCTCCCAGCGGGGGTCCCATCGCCCCGACACTCAGATCTACTGAAACGTTGCACACAGCAGTGCAGACCCTGCTTACCCCGGCAGCCGGCACGGGAGTACTCCTCACACCCCACACAGCGGGCCCCTTTCGCCCTTCAAGACACATGACGTCGTCCAGAAAGCTAAAAGAATGGCATCTTAACATCCACAAAAAACATGTCATCATGGGAGACTCAAATGTGTCTACTCTGCCACCACACACCATAACTGACCTTCAGATCGATTCGTTTCCAGGGGCCAACTTCAGGAACGCTGAGGGCATTCTGCAAAACACTACAACACACGTCACGGTGGAGAAGATCATCATGTCCTTCGGAATCTGCAATCGGGACCAAAAGACTAAAGAGACGTCCATCAAGCAACTGCAGAGCATGCTGAGAGTGGCTAAAACTACCTTTCCCCAGGCTCGGATCATCATCCCACAAATTAACTTTTCCAACAGCCTGACAGAGAAGGAGAAACATAACTTAACACAGCTCAACACATACATTGCACTACTGGGTGAGTACATTCCTATGTTACCCAGCACACAATTCAAAACTGAAGCAGACAATGTTCATTGGACAAATGAGACCGGAAAAATCATATTTGACCACTGGTGCGCACATTTAAATTAAGTATCCCCATAAGCCTGCCGCTACAGGAGGGGAACAAATCGGTTATCAATTTAACCAAGAATGTAAAATTGACCACTGAACAGATATCTCTGCTGTCCCGGGGACTCAATTTTATTCCCACTCAGGGCACTAATAGGGATCTGATCCCACAAACCAAGTATGATGTACAACAATATCACAGAACACTCAGATTAGCGGCCTACTACGAGCATAAGCCTCCTACTAAAAGACTTCCGTTTATTCACAAGTCAACATGGACTCCTCCAAAAACTGTAATTCCACCAGAAATTGATAATATCATCAGAGCGGACGACAGATATTTTGACACCAAATTTAAAGTTCACCAAATTCCTCCTAATCTTAGCAATTCTGAAATTCTGGCCCTCAAACAATTAAAAGACAATAAACAGATTGTCATCAAACCGGCAGATAAAGGGAGTGCCATAGTAATTTTGGATAGAGAACAATATTTGTGGGAAGGCTACAGACAACTGAAGGATGAGAAATATTATATTCAATTAGATAAACCTATCTATCTGGACACCATCCCCTTAGTTAATAAAATCATCCAATCTTTACACGACAAAAGATTTATTAACACTAAACAGAAGCACTACCTGATAGGGGACTCCACACCCAGAGCCAGAATCTTTTATATGCTCCCTAAGATCCACAAAGATCCCAGTAAATGGAGCTTACCTCATCAAATTCCACCAGGCCGTCCTATTGTCTCAGACTGCAGCAGCGAGACCTACCACACGGCGGAGTATTTGGACCACTTTTTAAATCCTCTTTCAATCACACATCCCAGCTATATTAAAGACACTTATCATTTCGTGAACATAGTAAAGAAACTGAAGATTCCTGAAGAAGCCATCCTCTTTACCTTAGATATTGAGAGCTTATACACCAACATAGACATTGAAGAGGGATTACAGGCTATAAAAAACGCCTTCCAAAAACAGCGTAACATAAAGAGGCCTGATAAAGAGCTACTGGAATTACTGAAGATTAATCTGACCAGAAATGATTTCCAATTCAACGAGGAATGGTTCTTACAAATTAAAGGAACAGCCATGGGCAAAAAATTCGCACCAGCTTATGCCAATATCTTCATGGCTGAATGGGAGACTACAGCACTGCAGGCATGTGAAAAAAAGCCGCTCCATTATTATAGATACCTCGATGATATCTGGGGGGTGTGGACCCATAACCAACTAGAATTTGAGAGCTTCCTAAATACCCTCAATACCCACAGGGACTCGATTAAAATTAAATCAACGAGCAGTCTGAAGTCGGTGGATTTTCTGGACACGACAATTTTTAAAGGAAACAATTTCCAAAAAAATCAATGTTTAGATATCAAAGTGTTCTTTAAAGAAACAGACACACATGCTCTCCTCCACAAGACCAGTTTCCATCCCAAACATACGTACGCGGGACTAATCAAATCACAATTACTTAGATTTCACAGAATCTGCACAGGACAGAATGATTTCAAGGAAGCGGTCACAATTCTATTTCGAGCATTGTCCACTAGGGGGTACTCTAGGACCTTCTGTAGAAAGGGCCTCAAATCATTTCTGGAGGTTAAACCTACAGCACTTACTTCAAGCCTTCCACTCATCACCACCTACTCTCCGTCCACCAAGAAATTATCCAACCAACTCAGAATCAACTTCAATACGTGCATCAAAGGGTCTCCCACCCTAAGTAATCACAGTATCATACCAGCGTTCAGAAGGAATAAAAACTTACAGGATCACTTAGTAAAGGCTAAAATACAACCACTTTTAAAACCAAGGCCCACAGTACAAAAAGATTACTTTAGACATAGACAGTGGCTCTGTAATAACAGCACAGGGGAAATATTTAAAATCCTAACCAGAGGAGACCCTTTCACCAAAAACTGTGTTTACAATATTTCATGCACAAAGTGTAAATTACAATATGTGGGTGAAACTGGCAATATGCTTTCCACACGCTTTGCACAACACAAGTACAACATTACCAAGAGAAAGAAGACTGATACACCACTAGTTAGACACTTTCTCTTACATGGACTGGAAGCACTCACAACAACAGTCGTCGAGACTAACGCCTGCTGGACCACGGCACAGAGGAAGAAGGCCGAGATGAGATGGATCGCTAAACTCGGGACCAAGGACCCACAGGGTTTGAACGAACATTGAGGGATTCGGAGCATGGCTCTGTGATGGACAGTGCACCGGGGGCTGGACTGTATTTACAGCACTCTCCCATAACCCGAACCCAAACCTGACCAGCCAGTGCCTCCTTTGCTTTGTTTCTTTTCCCTTTGATGTTTGTATATTTCCCTCATTCCTGATCCTGCGCCTAACTCTAACCTTATCTTCTCTCAACCCGGACCTCACCTTCAACCTGACCTAAACCTAATTTGGACCTACTTTAACCTTAACCCTGACCTCACCTTTAAACCTAATTTGGACCTACTTTAACCTTAACCCTGACCTCACCTTCAACCTGACCTAAACCTAATTTGGACCTACTTTAACCTTAACCCTGACCTCACCGTCAGCCTGACCTAAACCTAATTTGGACCCACTTTAACCTTAACTCTGACCTCACCTCAACCCGGACCCAGACCTAAACACAACCACTTACTTACCTGAAGCCCAACCCAAAGGTTTTTTCCTAAACTTAACCTCCTTGTAAGAGCCCTAAACTCAACCTTACAGTTTAGGCCTCTTCACTATCAGTGTTAAATACTTACCTGTTAAATACTTACCTGTAAAATACTTACCTGCTATTATGGTCAAGGGTTTCCACCTCCTGTCTGTACAAATGTGACATATATTTGTGTATTTTACAAATGTTGAGTTCCAAAGGTATGCCAGAACATTATATTGGTTAAATGCACTGAAGCTTATTACCTGTTCCAAAGTTATGCCAGAACATTATATTGGTTAAATGCACTGAAGCTTATTACCTGTTCCAAAGTTATGCCAGAACATTATATTGGTTAAATGCACTGAAGCTTATTACCTGTTCCTAAGTTATGCCAGAACATTATATTGGTTAAATGCACTGAAGCTTATTACCTTTTCCACACACACACACAAATTGCAAACATGGTTTATGTGTGCATATATATATATATTCATTTTTTACATGTTTAATGGTTGCATGTTATGTTACAAAGGAAAAAGGATGTAAATAACTGCTGACCGTAAAGTTAGGTCTAATTTTACGTCTTCACGTAAAGTGACGTTTGACCTCTGACCTGTTGTAAAGCCAACCTTGGCTTCCGGTCCCTCCTTTTTCAAGCGGGTTCGCTGAGTAAGTTGACTCGCGGCATCACGCTCTTCACAATCAATTAGTTTTATACAATTTATCAGCCTGAAGAAGATTTAATATAAATCGAAACGTTGCTGTATCATTTTTTATTTTTTCATTCATTTTATTTGCTTCACTGTTTGGCCAAAATAAATAGTCCAAAGTGCTTCTGTAACTTTTTCCTGGCCTACAAAACACACACGGGGCTAGCTTAGCATGAGCTACCACGGACGACTGAACAGAGAGGAATGGACCACGGTGACCTACAAGAGGGGCCGCCATGGAAGGTATCGCAGCCCTGAGCGAGACATCTATCCCACTGCCACGTACAGAGGTAGGGACAGATCCCAGCACTACCGCGGAGCTCCCGCTAATGATGGAGGTAGGAGAGCGGACATTAGCGCACGGAGGGGACGCGCTCCTGAACTTCGCCAGGACGCCCCCAGTTCGCCCCACCGCCGCAGGTCGCCTTCCCGTCACCGACGCAGAACCTACGCTTCCGTGACCAGGACGGGCCTGCCCGTCCACGACCGGGTCTCTCCCCGACGCAACCAGCCTCGTCAGGACCGACTAGAGCCATCGCTGCATCGGCGCGAAAGACGCTTGCCCGACACGGTGAACAGACACAGAGACAGCTACAGCGCATCGCGGAAACGCAGGGATGAGCCCTACTACAGACCGGACCCTCCACGCGGAGGTTACATGGTTCGCAGAGGGGATTCTCCGAGCCGCTTTCGTGAGGACTACGGAAGACGCAACTCGCCACTTCGCGTCAATTATGGAGAGGAGAGCCGACGACGCGCGGAGCCGCAACAGGTGCCCAGACGCAGAGACGCGCCCAGGCGCAGAGACGCGCACATACGACAGATCAACACTGAAGATAGGAGGAGGGAGAACCACCCACAAGTCAAGACTCGTAATCAACCTGAAGTGAGAGATCGAGATGAGAATAAAACAAGGTCAGATGATCCAGACTTTGCCCTCAAATGCCACATCTTACACAGAACAATCAAGGCATTTCACCACTTCTCTAATGTGAGTACTGAAAAAACTCCAGTGTCAATTGACAAAATGACGAAACAGTTAACCATTTTGATTAAACCTGCAGTACCTAACACACAGACATCACAACTGATTGAGGGCAACGCCAAAAACTGGGCACACACGACACTCGTCATTCTCCGTAACCACTATGAACAGGTTATTGAAAAAGAAATAGGTGAACTGCACATATTAGAGTCACCTGAGTGGCATGCCCCGTTCGAAATAGCGTCTAACTGGGCTAAGAGACATTTCGGCCGCAGATTGACGCCTGAAACACTGACCGAGACTGAAGAGATCATCACGGCGGAACTGACACGACTGCAGGAGCAGACTGACACACACATGCACACACCGGAGATTTCAGCCCCCCGAGTCGGCGCGAAGAGAGACCTCCCACCACAAGGTCGGGGCTCTGGCGCAGCTACAGCTTCGGGTCTGACCACAGCCTTGCTGCACGCTGCTGCCACGGACATGTCCCCCCGTGCACTTCAGACGCCAGCACACACTCCGGTCCCCACAACACTGGAGGATGGGTGGACTTCTCACAGTCGGCCTCTCTCCGCAGCGAGGTCAGAGCCATCTCTGCGCGTGGTTGAGGACACACCAGAGGAGGACCTCTTCACAGCCACTCCTCTACAGCACCTTCCACTACCTCAGAGGATCCGCAGGATGTTTCCCTTCACTTTGGGTGACGCATCACAGCCCACCCAGTCTCCATCTTCCAGCACACACACACCCACACAGGGGAATGGCTGCGTCTCACACGACACAAGCTCCATTGATGAACTCTCGCCGACTCACAGCACCATCCTCCCAGAGGAGGAGACCAGGGTGAGTGAGGCTGGTCCTCCCAGCGGGGGTCCCATCGCCCCGACACTCAGATCTACTGAAACGTTGCACACAGCAGTGCAGACCCTGCTTACCCCGGCAGCCGGCACGGGAGTACTCCTCACACCCCACACAGCGGGCCCCTTTCGCCCTTCAAGACACATGACGTCGTCCAGAAAGCTAAAAGAATGGCATCTTAACATCCACAAAAAACATGTCATCATGGGAGACTCAAATGTGTCTACTCTGCCACCACACACCATAACTGACCTTCAGATCGATTCGTTTCCAGGGGCCAACTTCAGGAACGCTGAGGGCATTCTGCAAAACACTACAACACACGTCACGGTGGAGAAGATCATCATGTCCTTCGGAATCTGCAATCGGGACCAAAAGACTAAAGAGACGTCCATCAAGCAACTGCAGAGCATGCTGAGAGTGGCTAAAACTACCTTTCCCCAGGCTCGGATCATCATCCCACAAATTAACTTTTCCAACAGCCTGACAGAGAAGGAGAAACATAACTTAACACAGCTCAACACATACATTGCACTACTGGGTGAGTACATTCCTATGTTACCCAGCACACAATTCAAAACTGAAGCAGACAATGTTCATTGGACAAATGAGACCGGAAAAATCATATTTGACCACTGGTGCGCACATTTAAATTAAGTATCCCCATAAGCCTGCCGCTACAGGAGGGGAACAAATCGGTTATCAATTTAACCAAGAATGTAAAATTGACCACTGAACAGATATCTCTGCTGTCCCGGGGACTCAATTTTATTCCCACTCAGGGCACTAATAGGGATCTGATCCCACAAACCAAGTATGATGTACAACAATATCACAGAACACTCAGATTAGCGGCCTACTACGAGCATAAGCCTCCTACTAAAAGACTTCCGTTTATTCACAAGTCAACATGGACTCCTCCAAAAACTGTAATTCCACCAGAAATTGATAATATCATCAGAGCGGACGACAGATATTTTGACACCAAATTTAAAGTTCACCAAATTCCTCCTAATCTTAGCAATTCTGAAATTCTGGCCCTCAAACAATTAAAAGACAATAAACAGATTGTCATCAAACCGGCAGATAAAGGGAGTGCCATAGTAATTTTGGATAGAGAACAATATTTGTGGGAAGGCTACAGACAACTGAAGGATGAGAAATATTATATTCAATTAGATAAACCTATCTATCTGGACACCATCCCCTTAGTTAATAAAATCATCCAATCTTTACACGACAAAAGATTTATTAACACTAAACAGAAGCACTACCTGATAGGGGACTCCACACCCAGAGCCAGAATCTTTTATATGCTCCCTAAGATCCACAAAGATCCCAGTAAATGGAGCTTACCTCATCAAATTCCACCAGGCCGTCCTATTGTCTCAGACTGCAGCAGCGAGACCTACCACACGGCGGAGTATTTGGACCACTTTTTAAATCCTCTTTCAATCACACATCCCAGCTATATTAAAGACACTTATCATTTCGTGAACATAGTAAAGAAACTGAAGATTCCTGAAGAAGCCATCCTCTTTACCTTAGATATTGAGAGCTTATACACCAACATAGACATTGAAGAGGGATTACAGGCTATAAAAAACGCCTTCCAAAAACAGCGTAACATAAAGAGGCCTGATAAAGAGCTACTGGAATTACTGAAGATTAATCTGACCAGAAATGATTTCCAATTCAACGAGGAATGGTTCTTACAAATTAAAGGAACAGCCATGGGCAAAAAATTCGCACCAGCTTATGCCAATATCTTCATGGCTGAATGGGAGACTACAGCACTGCAGGCATGTGAAAAAAAGCCGCTCCATTATTATAGATACCTCGATGATATCTGGGGGGTGTGGACCCATAACCAACTAGAATTTGAGAGCTTCCTAAATACCCTCAATACCCACAGGGACTCGATTAAAATTAAATCAACGAGCAGTCTGAAGTCGGTGGATTTTCTGGACACGACAATTTTTAAAGGAAACAATTTCCAAAAAAATCAATGTTTAGATATCAAAGTGTTCTTTAAAGAAACAGACACACATGCTCTCCTCCACAAGACCAGTTTCCATCCCAAACATACGTACGCGGGACTAATCAAATCACAATTACTTAGATTTCACAGAATCTGCACAGGACAGAATGATTTCAAGGAAGCGGTCACAATTCTATTTCGAGCATTGTCCACTAGGGGGTACTCTAGGACCTTCTGTAGAAAGGGCCTCAAATCATTTCTGGAGGTTAAACCTACAGCACTTACTTCAAGCCTTCCACTCATCACCACCTACTCTCCGTCCACCAAGAAATTATCCAACCAACTCAGAATCAACTTCAATACGTGCATCAAAGGGTCTCCCACCCTAAGTAATCACAGTATCATACCAGCGTTCAGAAGGAATAAAAACTTACAGGATCACTTAGTAAAGGCTAAAATACAACCACTTTTAAAACCAAGGCCCACAGTACAAAAAGATTACTTTAGACATAGACAGTGGCTCTGTAATAACAGCACAGGGGAAATATTTAAAATCCTAACCAGAGGAGACCCTTTCACCAAAAACTGTGTTTACAATATTTCATGCACAAAGTGTAAATTACAATATGTGGGTGAAACTGGCAATATGCTTTCCACACGCTTTGCACAACACAAGTACAACATTACCAAGAGAAAGAAGACTGATACACCACTAGTTAGACACTTTCTCTTACATGGACTGGAAGCACTCACAACAACAGTCGTCGAGACTAACGCCTGCTGGACCACGGCACAGAGGAAGAAGGCCGAGATGAGATGGATCGCTAAACTCGGGACCAAGGACCCACAGGGTTTGAACGAACATTGAGGGATTCGGAGCATGGCTCTGTGATGGACAGTGCACCGGGGGCTGGACTGTATTTACAGCACTCTCCCATAACCCGAACCCAAACCTGACCAGCCAGTGCCTCCTTTGCTTTGTTTCTTTTCCCTTTGATGTTTGTATATTTCCCTCATTCCTGATCCTGCGCCTAACTCTAACCTTATCTTCTCTCAACCCGGACCTCACCTTCAACCTGACCTAAACCTAATTTGGACCTACTTTAACCTTAACCCTGACCTCACCTTTAAACCTAATTTGGACCTACTTTAACCTTAACCCTGACCTCACCTTCAACCTGACCTAAACCTAATTTGGACCTACTTTAACCTTAACCCTGACCTCACCGTCAGCCTGACCTAAACCTAATTTGGACCCACTTTAACCTTAACTCTGACCTCACCTCAACCCGGACCCAGACCTAAACACAACCACTTACTTACCTGAAGCCCAACCCAAAGGTTTTTTCCTAAACTTAACCTCCTTGTAAGAGCCCTAAACTCAACCTTACAGTTTAGGCCTCTTCACTATCAGTGTTAAATACTTACCTGTTAAATACTTACCTGTAAAATACTTACCTGCTATTATGGTCAAGGGTTTCCACCTCCTGTCTGTACAAATGTGACATATATTTGTGTATTTTACAAATGTTGAGTTCCAAAGGTATGCCAGAACATTATATTGGTTAAATGCACTGAAGCTTATTACCTGTTCCAAAGTTATGCCAGAACATTATATTGGTTAAATGCACTGAAGCTTATTACCTGTTCCAAAGTTATGCCAGAACATTATATTGGTTAAATGCACTGAAGCTTATTACCTGTTCCTAAGTTATGCCAGAACATTATATTGGTTAAATGCACTGAAGCTTATTACCTTTTCCACACACACACACAAATTG
The DNA here is from genome assembly GCF_050575085.1 of Anarhichas minor. Taxonomy (NCBI): domain Eukaryota; kingdom Metazoa; phylum Chordata; class Actinopteri; order Perciformes; family Anarhichadidae; genus Anarhichas; species Anarhichas minor. Next base: position 20,496 of record NW_027466750.1, read on the forward strand.
CAAACATGGTTTATGTGTGCATATATATATATATTCATTTTTTACATGTTTAATGGTTGCATGTTATGTTACAAAGGAAAAAGGATGTAAATAACTGCTGACCGTAAAGTTAGGTCTAATTTTACGTCTTCACGTAAAGTGACGTTTGACCTCTGACCTGTTGTAAAGCCAACCTTGGCTTCCGGTCCCTCCTTTTTCAAGCGGGTTCGCTGAGTAAGTTGACTCGCGGCATCACGCTCTTCACAATCAATTAGTTTTATACAATTTATCAGCCTGAAGAAGATTTAATATAAATCGAAACGTTGCTGTATCATTTTTTATTTTTTCATTCATTTTATTTGCTTCACTGTTTGGCCAAAATAAATAGTCCAAAGTGCTTCTGTAACTTTTTCCTGGCCTACAAAACACACACGGGGCTAGCTTAGCATGAGCTACCACGGACGACTGAACAGAGAGGAATGGACCACGGTGACCTACAAGAGGGGCCGCCATGGAAGGTATCGCAGCCCTGAGCGAGACATCTATCCCACTGCCACGTACAGAGGTAGGGACAGATCCCAGCACTACCGCGGAGCTCCCGCTAATGATGGAGGTAGGAGAGCGGACATTAGCGCACGGAGGGGACGCGCTCCTGAACTTCGCCAGGACGCCCCCAGTTCGCCCCACCGCCGCAGGTCGCCTTCCCGTCACCGACGCAGAACCTACGCTTCCGTGACCAGGACGGGCCTGCCCGTCCACGACCGGGTCTCTCCCCGACGCAACCAGCCTCGTCAGGACCGACTAGAGCCATCGCTGCATCGGCGCGAAAGACGCTTGCCCGACACGGTGAACAGACACAGAGACAGCTACAGCGCATCGCGGAAACGCAGGGATGAGCCCTACTACAGACCGGACCCTCCACGCGGAGGTTACATGGTTCGCAGAGGGGATTCTCCGAGCCGCTTTCGTGAGGACTACGGAAGACGCAACTCGCCACTTCGCGTCAATTATGGAGAGGAGAGCCGACGACGCGCGGAGCCGCAACAGGTGCCCAGACGCAGAGACGCGCCCAGGCGCAGAGACGCGCACATACGACAGATCAACACTGAAGATAGGAGGAGGGAGAACCACCCACAAGTCAAGACTCGTAATCAACCTGAAGTGAGAGATCGAGATGAGAATAAAACAAGGTCAGATGATCCAGACTTTGCCCTCAAATGCCACATCTTACACAGAACAATCAAGGCATTTCACCACTTCTCTAATGTGAGTACTGAAAAAACTCCAGTGTCAATTGACAAAATGACGAAACAGTTAACCATTTTGATTAAACCTGCAGTACCTAACACACAGACATCACAACTGATTGAGGGCAACGCCAAAAACTGGGCACACACGACACTCGTCATTCTCCGTAACCACTATGAACAGGTTATTGAAAAAGAAATAGGTGAACTGCACATATTAGAGTCACCTGAGTGGCATGCCCCGTTCGAAATAGCGTCTAACTGGGCTAAGAGACATTTCGGCCGCAGATTGACGCCTGAAACACTGACCGAGACTGAAGAGATCATCACGGCGGAACTGACACGACTGCAGGAGCAGACTGACACACACATGCACACACCGGAGATTTCAGCCCCCCGAGTCGGCGCGAAGAGAGACCTCCCACCACAAGGTCGGGGCTCTGGCGCAGCTACAGCTTCGGGTCTGACCACAGCCTTGCTGCACGCTGCTGCCACGGACATGTCCCCCCGTGCACTTCAGACGCCAGCACACACTCTCCGGTCCCCACAACACTGGAGGATGGGTGGACTTCTCACAGTCGGCCTCTCTCCGCAGCGAGGTCAGAGCCATCTCTGCGCGTGGTTGAGGACACACCAGAGGAGGACCTCTTCACAGCCACTCCTCTACAGCACCTTCCACTACCTCAGAGGATCCGCAGGATGTTTCCCTTCACTTTGGGTGACGCATCACAGCCCACCCAGTCTCCATCTTCCAGCACACACACACCCACACAGGGGAATGGCTGCGTCTCACACGACACAAGCTCCATTGATGAACTCTCGCCGACTCACAGCACCATCCTCCCAGAGGAGGAGACCAGGGTGAGTGAGGCTGGTCCTCCCAGCGGGGGTCCCATCGCCCCGACACTCAGATCTACTGAAACGTTGCACACAGCAGTGCAGACCCTGCTTACCCCGGCAGCCGGCACGGGAGTACTCCTCACACCCCACACAGCGGGCCCCTTTCGCCCTTCAAGACACATGACGTCGTCCAGAAAGCTAAAAGAATGGCATCTTAACATCCACAAAAAACATGTCATCATGGGAGACTCAAATGTGTCTACTCTGCCACCACACACCATAACTGACCTTCAGATCGATTCGTTTCCAGGGGCCAACTTCAGGAACGCTGAGGGCATTCTGCAAAACACTACAACACACGTCACGGTGGAGAAGATCATCATGTCCTTCGGAATCTGCAATCGGGACCAAAAGACTAAAGAGACGTCCATCAAGCAACTGCAGAGCATGCTGAGAGTGGCTAAAACTACCTTTCCCCAGGCTCGGATCATCATCCCACAAATTAACTTTTCCAACAGCCTGACAGAGAAGGAGAAACATAACTTAACACAGCTCAACACATACATTGCACTACTGGGTGAGTACATTCCTATGTTACCCAGCACACAATTCAAAACTGAAGCAGACAATGTTCATTGGACAAATGAGACCGGAAAAATCATATTTGACCACTGGTGCGCACATTTAAATTAAGTATCCCCATAAGCCTGCCGCTACAGGAGGGGAACAAATCGGTTATCAATTTAACCAAGAATGTAAAATTGACCACTGAACAGATATCTCTGCTGTCCCGGGGACTCAATTTTATTCCCACTCAGGGCACTAATAGGGATCTGATCCCACAAACCAAGTATGATGTACAACAATATCACAGAACACTCAGATTAGCGGCCTACTACGAGCATAAGCCTCCTACTAAAAGACTTCCGTTTATTCACAAGTCAACATGGACTCCTCCAAAAACTGTAATTCCACCAGAAATTGATAATATCATCAGAGCGGACGACAGATATTTTGACACCAAATTTAAAGTTCACCAAATTCCTCCTAATCTTAGCAATTCTGAAATTCTGGCCCTCAAACAATTAAAAGACAATAAACAGATTGTCATCAAACCGGCAGATAAAGGGAGTGCCATAGTAATTTTGGATAGAGAACAATATTTGTGGGAAGGCTACAGACAACTGAAGGATGAGAAATATTATATTCAATTAGATAAACCTATCTATCTGGACACCATCCCCTTAGTTAATAAAATCATCCAATCTTTACACGACAAAAGATTTATTAACACTAAACAGAAGCACTACCTGATAGGGGACTCCACACCCAGAGCCAGAATCTTTTATATGCTCCCTAAGATCCACAAAGATCCCAGTAAATGGAGCTTACCTCATCAAATTCCACCAGGCCGTCCTATTGTCTCAGACTGCAGCAGCGAGACCTACCACACGGCGGAGTATTTGGACCACTTTTTAAATCCTCTTTCAATCACACATCCCAGCTATATTAAAGACACTTATCATTTCGTGAACATAGTAAAGAAACTGAAGATTCCTGAAGAAGCCATCCTCTTTACCTTAGATATTGAGAGCTTATACACCAACATAGACATTGAAGAGGGATTACAGGCTATAAAAAACGCCTTCCAAAAACAGCGTAACATAAAGAGGCCTGATAAAGAGCTACTGGAATTACTGAAGATTAATCTGACCAGAAATGATTTCCAATTCAACGAGGAATGGTTCTTACAAATTAAAGGAACAGCCATGGGCAAAAAATTCGCACCAGCTTATGCCAATATCTTCATGGCTGAATGGGAGACTACAGCACTGCAGGCATGTGAAAAAAAGCCGCTCCATTATTATAGATACCTCGATGATATCTGGGGGGTGTGGACCCATAACCAACTAGAATTTGAGAGCTTCCTAAATACCCTCAATACCCACAGGGACTCGATTAAAATTAAATCAACGAGCAGTCTGAAGTCGGTGGATTTTCTGGACACGACAATTTTTAAAGGAAACAATTTCCAAAAAAATCAATGTTTAGATATCAAAGTGTTCTTTAAAGAAACAGACACACATGCTCTCCTCCACAAGACCAGTTTCCATCCCAAACATACGTACGCGGGACTAATCAAATCACAATTACTTAGATTTCACAGAATCTGCACAGGACAGAATGATTTCAAGGAAGCGGTCACAATTCTATTTCGAGCATTGTCCACTAGGGGGTACTCTAGGACCTTCTGTAGAAAGGGCCTCAAATCATTTCTGGAGGTTAAACCTACAGCACTTACTTCAAGCCTTCCACTCATCACCACCTACTCTCCGTCCACCAAGAAATTATCCAACCAACTCAGAATCAACTTCAATACGTGCATCAAAGGGTCTCCCACCCTAAGTAATCACAGTATCATACCAGCGTTCAGAAGGAATAAAAACTTACAGGATCACTTAGTAAAGGCTAAAATACAACCACTTTTAAAACCAAGGCCCACAGTACAAAAAGATTACTTTAGACATAGACAGTGGCTCTGTAATAACAGCACAGGGGAAATATTTAAAATCCTAACCAGAGGAGACCCTTTCACCAAAAACTGTGTTTACAATATTTCATGCACAAAGTGTAAATTACAATATGTGGGTGAAACTGGCAATATGCTTTCCACACGCTTTGCACAACACAAGTACAACATTACCAAGAGAAAGAAGACTGATACACCACTAGTTAGACACTTTCTCTTACATGGACTGGAAGCACTCACAACAACAGTCGTCGAGACTAACGCCTGCTGGACCACGGCACAGAGGAAGAAGGCCGAGATGAGATGGATCGCTAAACTCGGGACCAAGGACCCACAGGGTTTGAACGAACATTGAGGGATTCGGAGCATGGCTCTGTGATGGACAGTGCACCGGGGGCTGGACTGTATTTACAGCACTCTCCCATAACCCGAACCCAAACCTGACCAGCCAGTGCCTCCTTTGCTTTGTTTCTTTTCCCTTTGATGTTTGTATATTTCCCTCATTCCTGATCCTGCGCCTAACTCTAACCTTATCTTCTCTCAACCCGGACCTCACCTTCAACCTGACCTAAACCTAATTTGGACCTACTTTAACCTTAACCCTGACCTCACCTTTAAACCTAATTTGGACCTACTTTAACCTTAACCCTGACCTCACCTTCAACCTGACCTAAACCTAATTTGGACCTACTTTAACCTTAACCCTGACCTCACCGTCAGCCTGACCTAAACCTAATTTGGACCCACTTTAACCTTAACTCTGACCTCACCTCAACCCGGACCCAGACCTAAACACAACCACTTACTTACCTGAAGCCCAACCCAAAGGTTTTTTCCTAAACTTAACCTCCTTGTAAGAGCCCTAAACTCAACCTTACAGTTTAGGCCTCTTCACTATCAGTGTTAAATACTTACCTGTTAAATACTTACCTGTAAAATACTTACCTGCTATTATGGTCAAGGGTTTCCACCTCCTGTCTGTACAAATGTGACATATATTTGTGTATTTTACAAATGTTGAGTTCCAAAGGTATGCCAGAACATTATATTGGTTAAATGCACTGAAGCTTATTACCTGTTCCAAAGTTATGCCAGAACATTATATTGGTTAAATGCACTGAAGCTTATTACCTGTTCCAAAGTTATGCCAGAACATTATATTGGTTAAATGCACTGAAGCTTATTACCTGTTCCTAAGTTATGCCAGAACATTATATTGGTTAAATGCACTGAAGCTTATTACCTTTTCCACACACACACACAAATTGCAAACATGGTTTATGTGTGCATATATATATATATTCATTTTTTACATGTTTAATGGTTGCATGTTATGTTACAAAGGAAAAAGGATGTAAATAACTGCTGACCGTAAAGTTAGGTCTAATTTTACGTCTTCACGTAAAGTGACGTTTGACCTCTGACCTGTTGTAAAGCCAACCTTGGCTTCCGGTCCCTCCTTTTTCAAGCGGGTTCGCTGAGTAAGTTGACTCGCGGCATCACGCTCTTCACAATCAATTAGTTTTATACAATTTATCAGCCTGAAGAAGATTTAATATAAATCGAAACGTTGCTGTATCATTTTTTATTTTTTCATTCATTTTATTTGCTTCACTGTTTGGCCAAAATAAATAGTCCAAAGTGCTTCTGTAACTTTTTCCTGGCCTACAAAACACACACGGGGCTAGCTTAGCATGAGCTACCACGGACGACTGAACAGAGAGGAATGGACCACGGTGACCTACAAGAGGGGCCGCCATGGAAGGTATCGCAGCCCTGAGCGAGACATCTATCCCACTGCCACGTACAGAGGTAGGGACAGATCCCAGCACTACCGCGGAGCTCCCGCTAATGATGGAGGTAGGAGAGCGGACATTAGCGCACGGAGGGGACGCGCTCCTGAACTTCGCCAGGACGCCCCCAGTTCGCCCCACCGCCGCAGGTCGCCTTCCCCGTCACCGACGCAGAACCTACGCTTCCGTGACCAGGACGGGCCTGCCCGTCCACGACCGGGTCTCTCCCCGACGCAACCAGCCTCGTCAGGACCGACTAGAGCCATCGCTGCATCGGCGCGAAAGACGCTTGCCCGACACGGTGAACAGACACAGAGACAGCTACAGCGCATCGCGGAAACGCAGGGATGAGCCCTACTACAGACCGGACCCTCCACGCGGAGGTTACATGGTTCGCAGAGGGGATTCTCCGAGCCGCTTTCGTGAGGACTACGGAAGACGCAACTCGCCACTTCGCGTCAATTATGGAGAGGAGAGCCGACGACGCGCGGAGCCGCAACAGGTGCCCAGACGCAGAGACGCGCCCAGGCGCAGAGACGCGCACATACGACAGATCAACACTGAAGATAGGAGGAGGGAGAACCACCCACAAGTCAAGACTCGTAATCAACCTGAAGTGAGAGATCGAGATGAGAATAAAACAAGGTCAGATGATCCAGACTTTGCCCTCAAATGCCACATCTTACACAGAACAATCAAGGCATTTCACCACTTCTCTAATGTGAGTACTGAAAAAACTCCAGTGTCAATTGACAAAATGACGAAACAGTTAACCATTTTGATTAAACCTGCAGTACCTAACACACAGACATCACAACTGATTGAGGGGCAACGCCAAAAACTGGGCACACACGACACTCGTCATTCTCCGTAACCACTATGAACAGGTTATTGAAAAAGAAATAGGTGAACTGCACATATTAGAGTCACCTGAGTGGCATGCCCCGTTCGAAATAGCGTCTAACTGGGCTAAGAGACATTTCGGCCGCAGATTGACGCCTGAAACACTGACCGAGACTGAAGAGATCATCACGGCGGAACTGACACGACTGCAGGAGCAGACTGACACACACATGCACACACCGGAGATTTCAGCCCCCCGAGTCGGCGCGAAGAGAGACCTCCCACCACAAGGTCGGGGCTCTGGCGCAGCTACAGCTTCGGGTCTGACCACAGCCTTGCTGCACGCTGCTGCCACGGACATGTCCCCCCGTGCACTTCAGACGCCAGCACACACTCCGGTCCCCACAACACTGGAGGATGGGTGGACTTCTCACAGTCGGCCTCTCTCCGCAGCGAGGTCAGAGCCATCTCTGCGCGTGGTTGAGGACACACCAGAGGAGGACCTCTTCACAGCCACTCCTCTACAGCACCTTCCACTACCTCAGAGGATCCGCAGGATGTTTCCCTTCACTTTGGGTGACGCATCACAGCCCACCCAGTCTCCATCTTCCAGCACACACACACCCACACAGGGGAATGGCTGCGTCTCACACGACACAAGCTCCATTGATGAACTCTCGCCGACTCACAGCACCATCCTCCCAGAGGAGGAGACCAGGGTGAGTGAGGCTGGTCCTCCCAGCGGGGGTCCCATCGCCCCGACACTCAGATCTACTGAAACGTTGCACACAGCAGTGCAGACCCTGCTTACCCCGGCAGCCGGCACGGGAGTACTCCTCACACCCCACACAGCGGGCCCCTTTCGCCCTTCAAGACACATGACGTCGTCCAGAAAGCTAAAAGAATGGCATCTTAACATCCACAAAAAACATGTCATCATGGGAGACTCAAATGTGTCTACTCTGCCACCACACACCATAACTGACCTTCAGATCGATTCGTTTCCAGGGGCCAACTTCAGGAACGCTGAGGGCATTCTGCAAAACACTACAACACACGTCACGGTGGAGAAGATCATCATGTCCTTCGGAATCTGCAATCGGGACCAAAAGACTAAAGAGACGTCCATCAAGCAACTGCAGAGCATGCTGAGAGTGGCTAAAACTACCTTTCCCCAGGCTCGGATCATCATCCCACAAATTAACTTTTCCAACAGCCTGACAGAGAAGGAGAAACATAACTTAACACAGCTCAACACATACATTGCACTACTGGGTGAGTACATTCCTATGTTACCCAGCACACAATTCAAAACTGAAGCAGACAATGTTCATTGGACAAATGAGACCGGAAAAATCATATTTGACCACTGGTGCGCACATTTAAATTAAGTATCCCCATAAGCCTGCCGCTACAGGAGGGGAACAAATCGGTTATCAATTTAACCAAGAATGTAAAATTGACCACTGAACAGATATCTCTGCTGTCCCGGGGACTCAATTTTATTCCCACTCAGGGCACTAATAGGGATCTGATCCCACAAACCAAGTATGATGTACAACAATATCACAGAACACTCAGATTAGCGGCCTACTACGAGCATAAGCCTCCTACTAAAAGACTTCCGTTTATTCACAAGTCAACATGGACTCCTCCAAAAACTGTAATTCCACCAGAAATTGATAATATCATCAGAGCGGACGACAGATATTTTGACACCAAATTTAAAGTTCACCAAATTCCTCCTAATCTTAGCAATTCTGAAATTCTGGCCCTCAAACAATTAAAAGACAATAAACAGATTGTCATCAAACCGGCAGATAAAGGGAGTGCCATAGTAATTTTGGATAGAGAACAATATTTGTGGGAAGGCTACAGACAACTGAAGGATGAGAAATATTATATTCAATTAGATAAACCTATCTATCTGGAC
>NW_027466751.1:7500-12500 GCF_050575085.1 Anarhichas minor
TCTTTAGAAGTGGACGTGGTCTACTATTCGGCGTAGGGGACGAGTCTTTGCGTTGTGTATTCGCGGAGATATGGACCGCGCAAACCGGGAATTTGGTTCAAGGAAACAGAGTATTGGCGCTCGTCTTTCGCTGTGAGACGAATATCGCTAACGCTTTTGAAATACGTGCTGCATCGGCTGTGGGTGTCCGTTTATTCATTTGTCGGTGTCAGTTTATTGGTTATGTCGGTGTCAGTTTATTGGTCTGCCTTATGGGTTGTGAGAGTACGTCTGGGTCGACATTTCGGTATTATTATCCCCGCTGTGCGTTCCATTTCCGGGTTTATGGACCGCGCAATGTGGCCCCTGCGACCTATTCTGACCACATCGTGCCTCGGCTGTGGGTCTCGCATCCAGGATCCACTCGGATAGTTTTGTAGAGGTTGATGTGGTCTACAATTGGGTATAAGTGTCCCGGCTGTGCGTTGTGTATTCGCGGAGCTATGCACCTCGCAAACCGGCGATTTTGTTCAAGGAAACAGAGTATTGGCGCTCGGCTACTGTGACCGGCTTTGCGTACATCGTGCCTCGGCTGTGGGTCTCGGATCCAGGATCCACTCGGATAGGTTTGTAGAGGTGGATGTGGTCTACGATCGGGTATAAGTGTCCCGGCTGTGCGTTGTGTTTTCGCGGAGATATGGACCTCGCAGACCGGCGATATTGTCGCTCGTCTTTGGCTGTGATTTTGTCAGAGTACGAAGATCGGCCGACGCTTTTGAACTACGCGCTGCATCGGCTGTGGGTATCCGTTTATAGGAGTGTCTAGATGGGTGGTTAGAGGACGTCGGGGTCTACAATTCGGCATAAGTATCCCGGCTGTGCGTTGTGTTTTGGCGGAGATATGAACCGCGCAATGTGGCTACTGCGACCTATTTTGACCGAGTCGTGCATCGGCTGTGAGTGTCCGATTGTGGCTCAAACTCCACAGGTCTTTAGAAGTGGACGTGGTCTACTATTCGGCGTAGGGGCCGAGTCTGTGCGTTGTGTATTCGCGGGGATATGCACCGCGCAAACCGGCGATTTGGTTTAAGGAGACAGAGTATTGGCGCTCGTCTTTCGCTGTGATTTTGTCAGAGTACGAAGATCGGCCGGCGCTTTTGAACTACTTGCTGCATCGGCTGTGGGTATCCGTTTATTGTTCTGCATGTATGGGTGGTTAGAGGAGGTCGGGGTCTACAATAGGGTATAAGTGTCCGGCTGTGCGTGGTGTTTTGGCGGAGAGATGGAGCGCGCAAAACGGCAACTGCGACCTACTTTGACCGCGTGGTGCCTCGGCTGTGGGTCTCGGATCCAGGATCCACTCGGATAGGTTTGTAGAGGTGGACGTGGTCTACGATTGGGTATAAGTGTCCCGGCTGTGCGTGGTGTTTTCGCGGAGATATCCACCTCGCAAAACGGCGCTTCCGTTTAAGGAAACAGAGTTTTGGCGCTCGTCTTTCGCAGCGCAGCCCAGTAACGTCCCCTACCTTAAGAGAGTCCTCGTTACTCCCGCCGTTTACCCGCGCGATATGGATCCTGGTTCTGGATCTCGCATCCAGGATCCACTCGGATAGGTTTGTAGAGGTAGACGTATTATACAATTAGGTATGAGTATCCCGGCTGTGCGTTGTGTATTCGCGGAGATATCCATCTCGCAAAACGATATAAAAACGGCTGTGATTTGTCAGAGTATGAAGATCGCCCGGCGCTTTTTGTCAGAGTATGAAGATCGGTCGGCGGTTTTCAATACGTGCTGCCTCGGCTGTGGATACCCGTTTATTATTCTGCTTATATGGGTAGTTAGAGGACGTCGGGACCGTGGATTCGGTATAAGAATCCCGCTGTGCGTTCCATTTCCGGGTAAATATGGACCGCGCAATATGGCCCCTGCGACCTACTTTGACTACATCGTGCCTCGGCTGTGGACCTCGCATCCATGATCCACTAGGATAGATTTGTAGAGGGGGACTTGGACTACAGTTAGATATAAGTGTCCCGGCTGTGCGTTGTGTATTCGCGGGGATATGGACCTCGCAAAACGGGTATTTCGTTTAAGTCTTTCGCTGTGATTTTGTCAGAGTATGAAGATCGGTCGGCTGTTTTCAAACACGCGCTGCCTCGGCTGTGGTTATCCGTTTATTATTCAGCTTACATAGTTGGTTAGAGGACGTCGGGGCCGTGTATTCAGTATAAGAATCCCCGCTGTGCGTTCTATTTCCGGGTAGATATGGCGCGCGTAATATGGTCCCTGCGACCTACTTTGACTACACCGTGCCTCGGCTGTGGACCTCGCATCCAGGATCCACTCCGATAGTTTTGTAGAGGGGGACGTGGACTACAACTGGGTATAAGTGTCCCGGCTGTGCGTTGTGTATTCGCGGGGATATGGACCTCGCAAACGGTATTTCGTTTAAGTCTTTCGCTGTGATTTTGTCAGAGTATGAAGATCGGTCGGCTGTTTTCAAACACGCGCTGCCTCGGCTGTGGTTATCCGTTTATTATTCAGCTTACATAGTTGGTTAGAGGACGTCGGGGCCGTGTATTCAGTATAAGAATCCCCGCTGTGCGTTCTATTTCCGGGTAGATATGGCGCGCGTAATATGGTCCCTGCGACCTACTTTGACTACACCGTGCCTCGGCTGTGGACCTCGCATCCAGGATCCTCGATAGTTTGTAGAGGGGGACGTGGACTACAACTGGGTATAAGTGTCCCGGCTGTGCGTTGTGTATTCGCGGAGATATGCACCTCGCAAACGACGATTTCGTTTAAGTCTTTCGCTGTGATTTTGTCAGAGTATGAAGATCGGTCGGCTGTTTTCAAACACGCGCTGCTCGGCTGTGGTTATCCGTTTATTATTCAGCTTACATAGTGGTTAGAGGACGTCGGGGCCGTATATTCAGTATAAGAATCCCGCTGTGCGTTCTATTTCCGGGTAGATATGGCGCGCGTAATATGGTCCCTGCGACCTAATTTGACTACACCGTGCCTCGGCTGTGGACCTCGCATCCAGGATCCACTCCGATAGTTTGTAGAGGGGGACGTGGACTACAACTGGGTATAAGTGTCCCGGCTGTGCGTTGTGTATTCGCGGAGATATGCACCTCGCAAAACGACGATTTCGTTAAGTCTTTCGCTGTGATTTTGTCAGAGTATGAAGATCGGTCGGCTGTTTTCAAACACGCGCTGCCTCGGCTGTGGTTATCCGTTTATTATTCAGTTTACATAGTTGGTTAGAGGACGTCGGGGCCGTGTATTCAGTATAAGAATCCCCGCTGTGCGTTCTATTTCCGGGTAGATATGGCGCGCGTAATGTGGTCCCTGCGACCTACTTTGACTACACCGTGCCTCGGCTGTGGAGGTCGCATCCATGATCCATCGGATAGGTTTGTAGAGGTGGATGTGGTCTACGATCGGGTATAAGTGTCCCGGCTGTGCGTTGTGTATTCGCGGGGATATGGACCTCGCAAAACGGGTATTTCGTTTAAGTCTTTCGCTTTGATTTTGTCAGAGTATGAAGATCGGTCGGCGGTTTTCAAATACGCGCTGTATCGGCTGTGTGTATCCGTTTATAGGAGTGTCTAGATGGGTGGTTAGAGGACTTCCAGCTTGACAACTGGGCATGAGTATCCCGCTGTGCGTTCTATTTCCGGGTAGATATGGCGCGCGTAATATGGTCCCTGCGACCTACTTTGACCGCGTCGTGCCTCGGCTGTGAGTGTCCGATTGTGGATCACCTCCACATGTCTTTAGAGGTTGACGGTGGCTACACGTCGGCATAGGTGTCCCGGCTGTGCGTTGTGTATCGCGGGGATATGGACCGCGCAAGACGGCGATTTGGTTTAAGGAACAGAGTATTGGCGCTATCGCTGTGATTTGTCAGAGTATGAAGATCGGTCGGCGGTTTTCAAATACGTGCTGCCTCGGCTGTGGATACCCGTTTATTATTCTGCTTATATGGGTAGTTAGAGGACGTCGGGACCGTGTATTCAAATAAGAATCCCCGCTGTGCGTTCCATTTCGGGTAGATATGGCGCGCGTAATAGGGCCCCTGCGACCTACTTTGACCGCGTGGTGCCTCGGCTGTGGACCTCGCATCCAGGATCCACTCGGATAGGTTTGTAGAAGTGGACTTGGACTACAATTAGATATGAGGTTCCCGGCTGTGCGTTGTGTTTTCGCGGAGATATGGACCGCGCAAAACGGGTATTTGGTTTAAGGATTTTCGCTGTGATTTTGTCAGAGTATGAAGATCGATCGGCGGTTTTCAAACACGCGCTGCATCGGCTGTGTGTATCCGTTTATTATTCATCTTATATGGGTGGTTAGAGGACTTCCAGCTCGACAACTGGGCATGAGTATCCCGCTGTGCGTTCTATTTCCGGGTAGATAGGCGCGCGTAATATGGTCCCTGCGACCTACTTTGACCGACTCGTGCCTCGGCTGTGGAGGTCGCATCCAGGATCCACTCGGATGTGTTTGTAGAGGGGACTTGGACTACAATTAGATATGAGTGTCCCGGCTGTGCGTTGTGTTTTCGCGGAGATATGGACCGCGCAAACGGGTATTTCGTTAAGGACATAGAGTTTTCGCTCGGGTTTTAAAGCCGTGATAGGGGCGAAGCGCTGAAGGTTCCAGCGCTTCTGTACTTCGCCTATTACGGCTGTGACCCATTTTGGTAGGGGGTAACCAAGCCACCTTGCACACAATGATAGGAACAGACTACCAGTGTATACTAGGGGATAGGAGCGAAGCGCTGAAGGGTCCAGCGCTTCTGGCGGTTCCCCTACTCAGCCGTAGTAGATGAGCGAAGCCTGAGGTCCAGCGCTTCTGGCGGTCCCCTAGTACAGCCTAGTAGGACGAAGCGCTGAAGGGTCCAGCGCTTCTGGCGGTTCCCCTATGCTACAGCCGTAGTAGGGATATGACGAAGCGCTGAAGGGTCCAGCGCTTCTGGCGGTTCCCCCTATGCTACAGCCGTAGTAGG
>NW_027466751.1:25000-28311 GCF_050575085.1 Anarhichas minor
AGTGTCCCGGCTGTGCGTGGTGTTTTCGCGGAGATATCCACCTCGCAAAACGGCGCTTCCGTTTAAGGAAACAGAGTTTTGGCGCTCGTCTTTCGCAGCGCAGCCCAGTAACGTCCCCTACCTTAAGAGAGTCCTCGTTACTCCCGCCGTTTACCCGCGCGATATGGATCCTGGTTCTGGATCTCGCATCCAGGATCCACTCGGATAGGTTTGTAGAGGTAGACGTATTATACAATTAGGTATGAGTATCCCGGCTGTGCGTTGTGTATTCGCGGAGATATCCATCTCGCAAAACGATATAAAAACGGCTGTGATTTTGTCAGAGTATGAAGATCGCCCGGCGCTTTTTGTCAGAGTATGAAGATCGGTCGGCGGTTTTCAAATACGTGCTGCCTCGGCTGTGGATACCCGTTTATTATTCTGCTTATATGGGTAGTTAGAGGACGTCGGGACCGTGGATTCGGTATAAGAATCCCCGCTGTGCGTTCCATTTCCGGGTAAATATGGACCGCGCAATATGGCCCCTGCGACCTACTTTGACTACATCGTGCCTCGGCTGTGGACCTCGCATCCATGATCCACTAGGATAGATTTGTAGAGGGGGACTTGGACTACAGTTAGATATAAGTGTCCCGGCTGTGCGTTGTGTATTCGCGGGGATATGGACCTCGCAAAACGGGTATTTCGTTTAAGTCTTTCGCTGTGATTTTGTCAGAGTATGAAGATCGGTCGGCTGTTTTCAAACACGCGCTGCCTCGGCTGTGGTTATCCGTTTATTATTCAGCTTACATAGTTGGTTAGAGGACGTCGGGGCCGTGTATTCAGTATAAGAATCCCCGCTGTGCGTTCTATTTCCGGGTAGATATGGCGCGCGTAATATGGTCCCTGCGACCTACTTTGACTACACCGTGCCTCGGCTGTGGACCTCGCATCCAGGATCCACTCCGATAGTTTTGTAGAGGGGGACGTGGACTACAACTGGGTATAAGTGTCCCGGCTGTGCGTTGTGTATTCGCGGGGATATGGACCTCGCAAAACGGGTATTTCGTTTAAGTCTTTCGCTGTGATTTTGTCAGAGTATGAAGATCGGTCGGCTGTTTTCAAACACGCGCTGCCTCGGCTGTGGTTATCCGTTTATTATTCAGCTTACATAGTTGGTTAGAGGACGTCGGGGCCGTGTATTCAGTATAAGAATCCCCGCTGTGCGTTCTATTTCCGGGTAGATATGGCGCGCGTAATATGGTCCCTGCGACCTACTTTGACTACACCGTGCCTCGGCTGTGGACCTCGCATCCAGGATCCACTCCGATAGTTTTGTAGAGGGGGACGTGGACTACAACTGGGTATAAGTGTCCCGGCTGTGCGTTGTGTATTCGCGGAGATATGCACCTCGCAAAACGACGATTTCGTTTAAGTCTTTCGCTGTGATTTTGTCAGAGTATGAAGATCGGTCGGCTGTTTTCAAACACGCGCTGCCTCGGCTGTGGTTATCCGTTTATTATTCAGCTTACATAGTTGGTTAGAGGACGTCGGGGCCGTGTATTCAGTATAAGAATCCCCGCTGTGCGTTCTATTTCCGGGTAGATATGGCGCGCGTAATATGGTCCCTGCGACCTACTTTGACTACACCGTGCCTCGGCTGTGGACCTCGCATCCAGGATCCACTCCGATAGTTTTGTAGAGGGGGACGTGGACTACAACTGGGTATAAGTGTCCCGGCTGTGCGTTGTGTATTCGCGGAGATATGCACCTCGCAAAACGACGATTTCGTTTAAGTCTTTCGCTGTGATTTTGTCAGAGTATGAAGATCGGTCGGCTGTTTTCAAACACGCGCTGCCTCGGCTGTGGTTATCCGTTTATTATTCAGTTTACATAGTTGGTTAGAGGACGTCGGGGCCGTGTATTCAGTATAAGAATCCCCGCTGTGCGTTCTATTTCCGGGTAGATATGGCGCGCGTAATGTGGTCCCTGCGACCTACTTTGACTACACCGTGCCTCGGCTGTGGAGGTCGCATCCATGATCCACTCGGATAGGTTTGTAGAGGTGGATGTGGTCTACGATCGGGTATAAGTGTCCCGGCTGTGCGTTGTGTATTCGCGGGGATATGGACCTCGCAAAACGGGTATTTCGTTTAAGTCTTTCGCTTTGATTTTGTCAGAGTATGAAGATCGGTCGGCGGTTTTCAAATACGCGCTGTATCGGCTGTGTGTATCCGTTTATAGGAGTGTCTAGATGGGTGGTTAGAGGACTTCCAGCTTGACAACTGGGCATGAGTATCCCCGCTGTGCGTTCTATTTCCGGGTAGATATGGCGCGCGTAATATGGTCCCTGCGACCTACTTTGACCGCGTCGTGCCTCGGCTGTGAGTGTCCGATTGTGGATCACCCTCCACATGTCTTTAGAGGTTGACGGTGGCTACACGTCGGCATAGGTGTCCCGGCTGTGCGTTGTGTATTCGCGGGGATATGGACCGCGCAAGACGGCGATTTGGTTTAAGGAAACAGAGTATTGGCGCTATCGCTGTGATTTTGTCAGAGTATGAAGATCGGTCGGCGGTTTTCAAATACGTGCTGCCTCGGCTGTGGATACCCGTTTATTATTCTGCTTATATGGGTAGTTAGAGGACGTCGGGACCGTGTATTCAAAATAAGAATCCCCGCTGTGCGTTCCATTTCCGGGTAGATATGGCGCGCGTAATAGGGCCCCTGCGACCTACTTTGACCGCGTGGTGCCTCGGCTGTGGACCTCGCATCCAGGATCCACTCGGATAGGTTTGTAGAAGTGGACTTGGACTACAATTAGATATGAGGTTCCCGGCTGTGCGTTGTGTTTTCGCGGAGATATGGACCGCGCAAAACGGGTATTTGGTTTAAGGATTTTTCGCTGTGATTTTGTCAGAGTATGAAGATCGATCGGCGGTTTTCAAACACGCGCTGCATCGGCTGTGTGTATCCGTTTATTATTCATCTTATATGGGTGGTTAGAGGACTTCCAGCTCGACAACTGGGCATGAGTATCCCCGCTGTGCGTTCTATTTCCGGGTAGATATGGCGCGCGTAATATGGTCCCTGCGACCTACTTTGACCGACTCGTGCCTCGGCTGTGGAGGTCGCATCCAGGATCCACTCGGATGTGTTTGTAGAGGGGGACTTGGACTACAATTAGATATGAGTGTCCCGGCTGTGCGTTGTGTTTTCGCGGAGATATGGACCGCGCAAAACGGGTATTTCGTTTAAGGACATAGAGTTTTTCGCTCGGGTTTTAAAGCCGTGATAGGGGCGAAGCGCTGAAGGTTCCAGCGCTTCTGTAC
>NW_027466752.1:0-17324 GCF_050575085.1 Anarhichas minor
GTGTGCATGCAGTGTTGTCTGTGTCCATTTGAGTCAAAGATGTTTTTCTCTGGTGTGTGTTTGCATCTCTGCACAGGGTGTGTATGTGTGTGTGTGTGTTTGTTCTCATTTGAGCTACGAGTTCAGCTGTGCCTGGTCATATGTGTGTGTGTGTGTGTGTGTGTGTGTGTGGGTGAGTAACAGAGCATCAGTAACATCCCCTCCCTGTCTGACCGTCTTCCTCTCTGACCCTCCTCACACAAGAACAAGAGAAGGGATAGATAGACGGGGAGGAGGAAGGAGAGGAAGAGGGAAGAAGCAGGCAGGAGGAGGAGACATGGAAATGGATATCTGGAGCCCCAGGGGTTAAAAAAAAAAGAGATAACAGCATGAATATTCTGCAAGACCCCTCTTTACTCCCCCCACTCTGTCCCACGTCTAACCCGGGAGAAAGCTATTCTGGTCCGGGCGGGTAGAGACAAACGTCAACCGTTACAGTGAGCCGTGCTACAGAAACAGTGATCACATTAATATGTGCGATGAATTACTTGGAATAAAGCTGCATCATGCTCTAGACTCTGCAGAATACATTCTGTCGGCCATTTGTTTTATTTAATCTCATCTTGTGTGGACTTTAGCGGGAGGAAAAAGCGGACTTAAGTTAGCTGAGCTTAGCCTCCCGCTAGCTGCTCCGCTATGATTCTGATTCTCCGCTTCTCGTTTAAGTTCCAGAAACCTGAAGCTGGAGCGGCTGCCAATACACGAGCAGCTATGCGCTCAGGGTCACTTTGAGGAGACACATGGCACATTGTGTGGACTGAACCTCTTCACCTTTACAAACGGTGTCTTTGCTCTCATCTGCAGGAGCGAGAGCTCCCCCCGAGAAAACCTTTACAGACATGAAGAAGTATAAACTCCCAAAGGTCACGGCTCCCTGATTCTTATGTGTGTGTGTGACTTGTAAACTGTATGAAGCCTCACGTTAGCCTCTCAGAGAGCAGAGAGAGAGAGAGAGAGAGAGAGAGAGGGAGAGAGAGGGAGAGAGAGGGGGGGGGGGGGGGGTCTGAGTCACTTCACCATGAAGGGAGGGCTTTTAAGAAATGTCTGTTATCTCGCTGCTGTTCTCTTCATATCGCCTTCTCAGCAAAATCAGTTCTCTCTCTCTCTCTCTCTCTCTCTCTCTCTCTCTCTCTCTGCTCCAAACACTTCTTACTTTTAATTTGGCTCTGCCTCAGAAATAAAGTATCCAACCTTTGAAACGACATAAAAATAAAGAAAACAACACTATGAATCTCCTGCGAGACACACATTACCTCAGCAATAAATAACTTTGTGCATTTAAATATGCTAATCTTAAAACACGTGTTACATAGTAACGTGTGTGATTCCATCTCTGATAACCCGATACACCGCAGTCCCCTCAGTCCTGCTGCTCCTCTGGCCGTGAATCTTACAGTCTTATCATATATTTCTATTTAAAGCCGCGCTTCCCAGAGCCTCCGTGCATCCCATTAAAAAAACAGCTCGCCACGCCACATTAGCTTCATAAAACTGCGACCATCAAACAGGATGAAGGGAGGAATAAAAAAAAAAATCATATGTTGCCACAGTCACGTGACGGGCTTCTAAAAGAGGCCGTGACACTGCACAATCTGTGGATGACAGACGCGGGTCAATGGTGTATCGGGTGAGCTTACTTCACCAGCAGATGGTTGGGGTTCGCCACGAGCCACGAGGATGCCAAGAAAATAAATGCAACGAATCCCAGTACAGGATTTAGTGTTCTTTTCTGTTATTATTCACGTGTCAGCTGAGGTAACAGTGGCAGCCAGGGCCAGTTCCCCTCACTGTTCCCAGGTCAGATCTCCCTGGAAACCGAGCTGCCCATCAGGAATGCCTGACGGCTAATCCGGGGGCCTTTTTGGCTCGAAGGGCATCAGAGTATCACACCAAACTGTCTCTCTCACACACACAAACACACACACACACACACACACCGAGTTTACTGGAAGTGTAGCCGTGCTGCTGCCAGACGTGTATGAGATTACCTTAAATATTTGGGGAGGCGAGCACATTGCTATGCTAACAACAAATGCCCAGAACCCTGAGCACAAGCAGACTCTAAAACAAGCGTTCCAAACTCTAAGTCTGTTGTAGCTCATGCAGAAAGCTCCCCATTTAGAAAAAACTAAATGTCTTGCTCAATCAGTGGAAGTTTCATCCTCTGAGTGTGTGTGTGTGTGTGTGTGTGTGTGTGTGTGTGTGTGTGTGTGTGTGTGAGAGAGAGCTACTGTACGCCATTTCAAATTCCTTTCTGTGTAGGTGGCATCGACTGACATCCCTTTGACTTCATTAGGGAGCAGGGACCCAGCAACAAAGCTGGCTCTGGGAGAAAGGGGGGATTAAAGGAAAAAGGGGGAGTGAGAGCGAACAAAACAACAACAGAAACAAACAAAAACAAAGCACCCCTAACCTAATTTCCTCTGATTCGGCTGCTCCGATGTAAACAACAAAAACAGATCTCAAAATGAACCAACTACAGGACGAGAGTTTGAGAGGGCCCTGTGCACGAAACAAACGCCCCTCGTCTTTGAGCTGCAAAACAACAAAAGAAAAGCAGAAACAGCCTCTTTATGGCGTGGACTACGGTAACACAACTCAAAGCTTGTACCATGAATAATTCATCGCTGCTTTTTTTGTGTTTTTGTTAGAAACCCCCGATATGTGCACCAGACATTGCAAAGAAACCCCCTTTTCATGCTATCAAATCTCCCCATCTCTTCTGAAGATAAAGAAGAAGAAAAAAACAGATGTTCTCGGGCTTTTTATTCATTAATGAGCATTTCCCCGTCTCAAAAAAAACCAAAAAAACACAGCTTTTGTTGATTTAGGCAAATCTGGCAGCACTGTTGCCGATGGGAATGAGATAAATCTAGATAGCTGGTGAGGCAAAGGGTGAAAAGTATGTCATTAAAGCTCGAGAACAAAGTGGATTAGACAATGTACAGGATTATTCTTCACTGATAACTGATGATTAACAACATTCATCGCTTTTCTAGAAAAAACTCTAATTGCACATGAAGCGAGGCCGCCGCCGCGCTGCAGGGTGTGAATCCGTGTGCTTTACCGTTGGGTGGGTCTCCAGCATACAGCGTGTGTGTGTACACTGACGCTCACAGCATGTATGCACATGACCAAGTCTCAACACAGTGCTGCATTGTTGTGAGAATGTAAAGGGGTGAGGGCTGTTGACACTGAAGGAAGAGCACCTCACGCCGTGTGCTGTGTGTGTGGCGGCTGGTTGTTTTCACCGACAGCGAGGGCGTGCTTCATTAGTCCTCCCATTCCAGCTCAGGGGAGGCTACATTTATTAAGGGAGGGGGTGCCGGATGTTGCACAACACCTGCTGGTGGGCTTCCCTCTGTGCAATAAAGGGAAAAGTGGGGGGGTGGTGCAACATGCTAGCTAGTGCTAGTGGTAAGCGCTGCTCGTTGGACTGAGGCTGATGAGCTGGGGCTAATTCAGGGGGTGATTATGTAGTTTGCTGGACCACTAAACCTATTTAAGCCCCGTAATTACTGCCTATTTGAGCGAGGGGAGGCACTCCAAAGCAATCGGTGCTCACACCAAGCCGAGCGGCGAACGGCAGCCACAGCTGGAGGTGAGCTGCCTCAGGGCTGCCTGAGACGGAGGGAGGAGGAGGAGGAGGAGGAGGAGGAGGAGGAGGAGGGATCCACAAAAGCCTCATCCCAGTCAGGTAGCAGAGAAAGCTGAGAGAGAAAAAAACAAAAAACAGCGGGAAGCCCCTCCAAGCAACAGCATGCTAGCTCCCAGCTACGCTGCTCGGAGCTACGGCGTTCTAACGGTGATCCCGGAGCTTAAAAAAAACAAATGTCCTCTTGTTGCGCACAGCTGCAGAACACGGAGCTCGTTACGCGAGGCGGAGAAACAAAGTGCTGCAACAGAACAAAAAAACAAGTAAACTAGCGGCTTCCTAAGCGCACTAACTCGTGTGACTAAACTGAGCTTAAAGGTAAGCGAGGAGAGAGGGAGGGGGGGGGGGGGGGGGGGGGGCGTCTCTCTGTGATGAGAAACTAAAAGGCTTTTTTTAGACTCCAACATACAAGAGGGAATCAGACAGTCAGATCCACCGCGGGGGGAATCCATCTCATTCCACCTGACTTTCAAGGAAATTTGACTTTACGTAACGCCGCCGCAATCTGATCTCTCCCAGGAAGCAATTTGGGGACCACAAAACGTTCTAATAACCCAGACGATATTATTACGTTATTATCATAATTACCCCTTTGCCCCCGACGTTTTAATTAGAAACTCACCGTTGGCCCCCGAGGGGGGTGAGGCGAACCAGGGCTGGGGGGAGGAAGGGGGGGGGGGGGATGCTGAATCTAGGTAACTTCACAATTGCTCCCTTATGCTCTTTGGAGCGGCAAGTATAAGAAGTAAAGAGGACGCATGTGGGCAACTACGGCTAAGTGGAGAGCAGGGCCGTCCTTCAATCAGAGGATTGGCGGTTCGATCCCCGGCTCCGCTAGTCGCATGTCGTTGTGTCCTTGAGCAAGACACGTAGCTGAGCCTACAGTGTATGAATGTGATAGAATCTGAATTGTAAGTGGCTTTGGATAAAAGCGTCTGCTAAATGACTGTAATGTAATGAAAGAGGAACCTCTCTGCCGCCTCTTTCTCATTCACAGTACAGCTACAACTCATTCCTGTATCTTCTCCGCCCCCTCCGTCCCTCTTATTCTATATTTAGAATTCCTCTTAACTATCACACGCTGCCTCCTTTTCTCCCACCTCTACTTAACTCCCCTTTTATCCTCCGCTTTCATTTCTTTTTTCTCCCTCCTTCCGTTTCGATATCCTCGCCTCCTCTCCCGCCTCCTTTCTCCCCCCTCTCCTCGTCCTCAGCGTCGGAGGAGGAGGGCCTTCTCCATCAGTGCACCACTTTTACAAATCAATGACTTAATCTGTCGTAACAAACAAGTGAGCAGCGCCCTCAGCCCTGTTCACTCCCCCCCCCGCCGCCCTGCCTTTAGAGAGGGAGGAAGGAGGGAGAAGCTAAAAAAAATGAGTGCGATGGAAGACAGAGGAATTGATAAAGATAAGACACGAGGATATGTTTGAGAGGAAGTGAGGGAAATGAAAGTGTGCCGCGTGGCTCTCCTCTCCGACTCCTCCACCATGAGTTATTGCCCGTCTGCTTTCACCACCTGGTTCAGTAGCTATGATTCCTCTCACTCCGCTGGACACACAGACGCACAAATACAAACAGCCGCGTGTGTGTGTGGGGGTCACAGATGCACTTTTGCACAAACACACACCTGAGCGCCACGCTCCGCGGGGGCACCTCGGGTCAGCCGACCAAGTGTAAACACACAACCAGCCCTATGGGCCACAGGCTCGATGCCACCTGCATCTCCAGAACTCGCTCATGCTTTTATGCACAAAAAAACTTCAACCATAAGAGGACGAGACAAGCAGGTGTAAAAATGATGAGTTATGGATAGATATCACAAGATATCTCATCTATAAATCATAGCTCTTTCCCACCGCCTTTGAAACAGCGCAAGTGCGGCGATATTACTATGATATCGTGGTTCGAGGCCATTAAAATGCAAGGCAGCTGTACATTAGAGGAAGATTGACTGAGAGGGAACAGTGGAGGAAGAGAGGAGAGAGAGGCAGGAGGCATGCATAAAAGATAGCAAACCCTTGTGGGTTTTTTCAGAAAGAAGTGTCTTGTCTGAGGGGAGAGACCGAGTGCAGATGGGGGGGGGGGGGGGGGGGGAAGAGAGTAGGGTTCACGCATGGGAGAGGAGACAAGTGGGAGGAACTGAATTGATAAATTAGTTCAGCCGACGCGCAAACTGATTACCACGACGGCGAAGCCACAGGATCCACCGAGCGTGAGAGAGAGCGTGCACGCACTCACACACAGCACTTATGACGAGACGCTGACACGTACAAATAATAGCACAACTGCATATGCAATCACACGCACACGCACACACACACACGCCCAATGTATCTAGGCCAGGCTGCTGCAGTTGCTGTAAGTAAAAGGTATTGAGCTGCTGACTGCAGCCAGAAAAGATCCCACAATCCTCTGGATCACCAAACACAGCCTAATGGATAATGGCTAACAGCTAGCGCTAATGTGATTTCACACTCAGCAGATTTAATATATCTGCCGGCTGAACGCACAGAAGCTATGCTAAACTTACGTCTTCCTGAAAGGTGGTGAACGTTTTCGCTGCCTAAAGTTTCAACTGAAAGGAGTTCAACACAACACGTTTGTTAGAGAGTGGGAGGCTAAAGTGCTCGCGTTGCTAATCTGTCAGTGTTGGAGAGAATCATTCCAGGCTAACCACAGACTTATGGCAATGTTTTCCCCCCCGAGTCTTCAACACGTCAACTTGCCACTCACCCTCCAATAAATACCACAGTGATGGTGGGGAACTCCACACCCCACCCAGACACTGACATCACTATTGTGAGGGAGGTGTGTGTGTGTGTGTGTGTGTGTGTGTGTGTGTGTGTGTGTGTGTGTGTGTGTGTGTGTGTGTGTGTGTGCGTGCGTTTGCATCGAGAGTGTGAGGCTCTTCGTCGGATTTGCCAAATTGTCGTAAACTGATTGGTGGGTACCAAACCAAGGACAATTTCACACATCCGCGTTATTGGGCCTTTGTCCACTCTGAACACACACGCGTGCACACACACACACGCACACGCACACACACACACACACGCACGTATCACATCCAGCTGATAATGAAAAATAGAGCTTGTGTGAAACACAGCTTCAGCATGAAGCCATCAATCACTCAGACGTACTACAATGAAACCACACACTGAACTGTTTCATAGTTTCCCAACTATGAAATTGTATGAGGGTTTTGGGGGGGGGGGGGATGGTGATGACGGTGAAGAGGATATTGAGTGAAATTAAATATTCTCTGACCTGGATGTTTAATCATTTCAACATATTTCATTTTAAAACACATCACTGGCATAGTGAGAATAGAACTAGTAAAAACAGAAACTAATTTAAACATGAGCTGAACATGAACGTGTGTGCGTGTGCGTGTGCATGTGTGTGTGTGTGTGTGTGTGTGTGTGTGTGTGTGTGTGTGTGTGTGTGTGTGTGTGTGGAGCCCTGTTAGATCTCTTGTGACTGGTGATCCCCTCCAGTGCTACTGGCCGACCTTGAGGGTCTGTAAAGTTCTCACGTTCTCAAGGAAACACACCAACCCGCCCCCTGACTGAGGCCAGATACACACACACACACACACACACACACACACACACACACACAGGCTTGCTTTTGGCCTAGATCTATGGCAGACATTTTGGAGAAGTTCAAAGGTGGCATGAATTAAAAGTTAACTGCCCTTGAGGGCTTTTGAATGGAGGAGTGAAACCATACCAGAGGGGAGAGCTGAAGTAAAGGGTTGACAGAAACCGTTCAAACTATCTGCTGCAATTCATTTATATTTGTAGTGTTTTATTTCGACTAATTTGCGACTAATTGTTTGAATTTGAAAAGAAAAGAGTCGACTTTAAGACGGACCTTTTTCTCCTTTGGCAACAAGAAGCCCTGTAACATTCTTCTTCTGTGGTATTTAGTAAGTGGACGTTTGGTTTAAACTTGTGTTCTGACTGTGAACTGACCTGATCAACCAGATTAAATGATACGTAAAGCAAGTTAAGAGAATTATTTCCATGTGACCAAGATCTTCAAAAAGAAATATGACTTCCACACAGAAAGAGCTTTGGGTGGAAACTGTCAGACTCAGCGTATTAGAATTTAATATTTATACAAAGTTAATCTAAAAAAAAATGTATAGTATGCAGTGTTTTCTTTTCTCCCCAGAATCAGATTCACGGCAGGATGGAAACTCGGTCACTGAAAACCCAGACTTATGAAATGCATTAAGGTGGGCGAGGAAGTCTGAAGTAAGGAACATAAACTACACAGAGGTAGGGGAAACTTCTGATTTCAAATGAAGAAAATAAATACAGTTTTTGTAAGCATTTGATCGACCATAAAATGTCGATATTACCACAAACTAAGAAAGGCCAACATCTGCCATGTGTCAGTACCCGTCTACTGTATCGCTCCATCCATCCATCATCCCGTCCATCAATCATGAAACAGATGGCCTTTTCACGAGTCTGTGTCCGGACTGCCCCAACACCCACCCAACCCCACGTAACACACACACACACACACACACACGCATACACACTCACACACACACACACACACCCCTCCACCACATTGACCAGTCTTATCTACTATCCGATCCCGTGGACCTCTATCTACCCTCCTAGAGGAGACGTTTCATCAGCTTTTAATACACAAAAAAAACAGAAAAACATGCATGCTCATGAAAGTGTGTGAGTTGTAAGTGTGAGTGTGTGTGCATGTGTGTGTGTGTGTGTGTGTGTGTGTGTGTGTGTGTGAGAGAGAGAGAGGGTCAGTCCACAAAGAGAAGCCCCCAAAGAGAGCTGTCTGCCTTCGGTCCTTGGGGCCTGTCAAGAGGGATAATTGATGATGTTTTCATTACAAGGTGTGGGGTAATGTGGGGGGTTGGGGCACAGTACGAGTGTGTGTGTGTGTGTGTGTGTGTGTGTGTACGTGTGTGTTGTGGGGGTGGGCAGGTTGACTCAGCTGCCTCCTCTCTGACATCAACCACTCCTGCGATCGGTACGTACAAGTCTTTACCTCCAAATGCCCTCGTGCAAAACACACACACACACACACACACACACACACACACACACACACACACACACACACACACACACACACACACACACACACACACACACACACACACACACACACAGCCCAAAGCCTTTTCCATTCCCAGATATTTGAATGAGAAGCGCTGAGGATGAGACTAAGTTGAGCTCTTGTTCTTCCTCGTCACGGTGTCACGCCAGGCTTTCTGCAGATCCGTCCGTCGGTCCGTGGTCTCTGAGGACCTCTTTGAGATCTGAATGCGGTGGCGCCACTTAGATTAAATCAAGACCCTAATTGGAGACACCAGGCCTCGATATAACTTTACAGTATCAAGACGGACATCGTGTCTTTGTTGTCATTGATGAATAAACAAATGAAAAGTCAGATGATTTTTTTCTTTCTTTTTTCCTTTTCATAGCTATTAATGAGGATGTTGAAATCATGTTTTAATAAGAAGCTTAACTTGTGCCGAAGACAAAGAAGTAGCTTTGTCATCTTCCCCATTTTCTTCTCATCATAACCGACCATATGGATATTTTTTACGAAGAAGTGATCATGTGTTTTCCTGCACAGGCTCCTGCAGAGTTTAGGCAACAAAACGACTTGGTTAGGTTTCGGAAAAGATTGTGGTTTGACTTAAAATAAGTGCAGAAGTGACATCAAGTACGGGAGGGAATTCTGTTTACGAACAGCGGTCCCCTGGGTTAAAGTCATGTGCTTTTAGACTCATCCGTCCACCCAGATCATCTACTTATAACAAGTCACCTGTCCTGGCTCACGATCATGTGGATCATATATAAATGATCCACATCACAGTGTGTAAGATTAACACATTAGGGACAAGTTGACTGGACCAGTACGATAACACCATCCAGACCTGGTCTGCCGTGGCGGGTGACCAGGGTGCTGACATGTCCAGGCTCCAGCAATAAACAGCAGAGGACTAATGGCATCTGAGGCATTGGTGAACTCTGACCTCGAAAGTTTCTGTTTTTTCTTCTCCCGTCTGTTGTTTAGCTCCACATATCTGCTTTATGTTCTCTTCGCCGAGGAGCTCAGGAAGTGACTCGAGTTCACGCTGCAGGAACCATCTGCTGAACTTTCATATTGATTTTATATCAATATATTATATATCATTATAATGTTTTACTATCAGATAAAATAACACTTGATTTAACTATTTAAATGTGTTGATACGCATTTTCTGAAGTTTGTCTCAGTACAGCGTGTGACTCACATCATGATCAGAGAGGAGACGTTGGAGAACTCTGGTCGTCTCACACGTAAGGGTTCGGATCCCAACATGTGATCGACAAGCAGAGCATCAGTCTGCAGAAATGCTCAGTTTTCTTAAACTATTTGTGTGCATACAAGAATATTAAAGAAATATAAATGTTGATTTTTGTCTTAATTAAATGTCTTTAAGAGTATCAATAAGGAACCGAACTGATGAGCAGTATCGAGGACCAGTATCAGCAAAACGATACCCATCACCAGCAGAACTATCAAGATATAAGGGACTAGTGCACCTATCTGTCCGTCCATCCATCACCTCCTGTCACCCCCCCCCCCCCCCCCGAACCACCCCCCCTGGACTCCTCCACCACCCAGGGCCCACAGCAGCGAGGCTCCTGCCCTCCTCTGCCAGCGCAGAAATAAATTATATTGCTTTTCACACCTGTTTCTGCTCAAACGCCTGCTGCACACTGCTGTGCTGAAAAAAATAACATTTCTAGGGGGGGACTCGTACACGAGCGGTTAAATTAGACTCTAATTGTATTAACGGGGGATTATGCCTTCCAGTTTTTTACTCTCTACGTTTTACACATTTTAAGAGGAGAAAGGAGGAGAGAGAAAAAGCAGCTCATTGAGGTTTGGCTTCTTTTATGAGCTGCGATCACGGCTGCCCCTCGTTACACTGCGTCTGTGTACAAATAGGAGGGGAGGAGCCAGAGAGTGTGTGAGCGATAATGAGTGTGTGAGAGTGTGCGTGCGTGTGTGTGTGTGTGTGTCGGTCTACCGGGCTAAAACACCGATGCTAACACTCTCAATGCCAACCCCCCCTGCCCTACACACACACACACACACACACACACACTTACTCCAGTTTAGCATGGCAACAATCTAAAAGGGGGTGTGTGTAGTGGGGAGGCGGGGGGGGGGTGAATTCCATCTAATTACTCTATCACATAATTTCACAAATTGCCTTTTCATAGGGGAGTGGAGAGCAAAGCACAGGGCGCGTTGGGGATTTGAGGCCTGAGCTTTCATTTACTACTCATTTCTTGTTAAATTAAACAAGAAAATACCATTTGTGAGGAGGAAGGGGGGGGGGGGGGGGGGGGGGGGGGGGGGGGGGGGGGGGGGGGGGGGGGGGGGGGGTGGGGGGGGGGGGGGGGGGGGCGGGCGTTCAACTACACAGTAGGAGGACAACAGAGATTGGGTACTTTGCTATTTCTTCATCTCAATGCTCGTCTCTCTGGTTGTAGCTCAGACAGTTATGCAACCAGTTTACAATTGATTGGCACATCTTAAATCGTTGCTAAACTGATTTCAATCATCGTCTGCCAGTTTAAACACCTCCTCGTTGATGTAAAGGTGAGTTTGTCAGTTGGACCAAAGCCTTCTTTTTGCAGATTTATCTCATCCAATGTCCCTTTCAGTTAGCCAGTTAAACCAAACGACAGCTAGCAGTCACAACAAATGTTTCATTAAGGACGTCGATAGAAAAGCAATGAGGAGACAAGTGGAAAATCCCCCCCCCCCGCCTTTTATTCTGGTTGCCCACCAGGTTCACAGCTGCCTGTCGGTGTCAGGCGGTTAAACGCTCATGTTTTTGTCGTCGCTTCAAGTCGTCGTGGCCAAATTCCTCCGATGAACTCGTCCAACAAGCGTCGCCGTCGAACACAACATGAGGTCACCGGGGCGTGTGTCGGAGAGAACTCGCAAATTCAATACCACTGCTCCATCTGACCCTCTCACAACGGCACATCCTCATCATTCCCACTCCCCATCAGCTCTTGATTTTACGTCGACGTGCATCCGATTAACATGAAGCAGCCCAACGCCACATCCTCGTCACCGGGGCCAAAGCATCCCACGCTGACGCTCGTGCCACTTTGCTTCTTTGCGTCAAATAGTTTCAAACACTTTCTGTGGTTGAAAAGGTCGGCGTTGAGATATTTGTTTCATGACGGTTAAAAGTAGGGGTGTTTCTCCTTCTGTTCTTCTGGACATGCATCTCTACTCCAGCTTTACAAACTATTGGCTCATATAGAGAATGAGCTGTATACATCCAAAGAACGCTCGTAAAACCTGCAGAATATCAACATAACACACGTTTTCATCAGAAGATGCTCCATTCAGAATAATGCCTAATTCAGAATATCCAAACAGAGCCATCTCAACTCTGGAATACTGTGATATTAGTAATAACACTGGAATATGAGTGTGCATGTAAACCTGTCGTCCTGCACAGGAGAACGTTCATCACACTCTCAGAGTGCTGATAACACCAGCAACTGTTTCCTCCGCCGGTGTCCGTGCTAATAACAAGCACGGCGCTGCCTCTTTCCTTACTTGACATTGTAAATCAGCATCTCTTGATGGATGAGCGATATGCAGAAAATGTCTTCAAAACAACCCCCCCCAAAAAAGAAGAATGCCACCTACCAGCTACCCTGCTGGTGCTCTCACAGCCTCAGTTTGCTGCCACCCACCTTCCCCTTCCGCTCCGCTGCAATGGGAGTTCTCCCCTGAGGGTCCGAGTGTGAGGGCGAATAAACGCAAAACACAATCAAGGTGGGTAATCCAAACTTCTGCTGCACAAAAACCCTGCATGTATTTCATATTTGAGAAACAGCAGCTCCTGACATATTGTGCAGGGCCACAGCAGCGCTCTATGCGTGTGTGTGTGTGTGTGTGTGTGTGTGTGTGTGTGTGAGTGTGTGAGTGTGCCTAATTGGCATTGTGTCTATCTCTAAGAGGCCAGACTCACATCCTCCACCCCTTCTGTCAAAGACAGGCCGGCTGATGATGCCGCGGATCAGATGTCCGTGTTTGTGTTTGATGCCGGCGGAGGCAGAGAGAGAGACACACTGCCCGCGTAAGATAAATGTTGTTGTTTTTCTGCATTAGGAGGTGTGTAGCATTTCTAAACACACGATTAAATGAATGGTGACACTGGAGTAAAAAGATGAGCGTAAAGAAGCACTGCGAGCGTTTATCCGATGTTAAAGCTGGGTTTCTATTGGGCTCCTCTGGAGAGGTCGGGCGGTTCCATCCACCTTCCAGCTCACTTCACAGTTCTGGAAGTTCTGTTTGCACCGTGAGTGAGCAGCAGCTTCTTCCTGTTTTGTGCCATACAGCGATATACGCTCTGTGCCAGTGTGTGCTCAAATTCTTTTTCCCTGGGAGAAGTTAAAAAAAATAAAGGTTGATGGATGCTCCTTATCCTCCTCTTCACCTCCCTCGCTCCCTCTGCACTCACTTACATCCTTCCCACTGTTTGAGATCTAACAGCGCCGAAGCCTCCCATAGGCCCGACTCGTGGTGTAATATGACACAGTAGGTGTGTTGCTGTGTGTGTGTGTGTGTGTGTGTGTGTGCTGAACTGTATTTCCACAGACAGGATGTGTGTGTGTTTCAAACACCTTTTCCTCTGTAACCCCAACGGTTTCGGGGGCGGGGTATTGGTTGAGGTCAGATAATTGGAGGAGAGGTTAGGGTGTATGTGTGATGATGATGATGAGTGTGTGTGTGTGTATATTGTGTGTACACACTATCTGCCAAATGCCTCACTGTTACACTGGGTATACTTTAAGACTGTATGGTGTTCTCCAAAAACTCCCGACATCGGCAGAAAGATTGTGACGCAAAGCTAAACATAACATGAAGCCTATTTTCCTTAAATAAGTTAAAATTCAACTTGGAGATATCAAAGAGAAACTACCCAGGATGATTACTGACATTAACACAATTACTTTTTGTATTACAAGTTTCCTGAAATGTTATGTTTAAATATGCAAATGAGGCATTATGTAATGGTAACTTTTGGTGAATTTAGGAGAAATCTACAGACGCAAACAGACAAAGTAGTGAAATAAATGTTTTCTATTAACTCGTCTGAAAGAAGACGTGTTGTAAAAGAAATATAGACCAAAGTCTCTGGAAGGACCAGTCTTTGTGAAAATAACGTTTTTTTGTCGCCTCCACTAAACACGGGAACACGTTTTGTGTTCAGTCTCCTTCTTCTCTCCTTAGATGAGAATCAGAAGACGTTGGCTGCTGAGCTGATCGTGTTTGAAACGATAGAAGCTCGTTGTCAAACCCAGACAGCGTTCTGTTTACTGTTTCACAGTCACATCGCTGTATCTCAAAGTCAAAATACACTTCTTCCCACACCCCAAAAAAAACAATTCTCAATGCTGTCAGCTGGTGTGATTTGCACCAGTATTCCCAGACTGTAATTGAGTAAGAAACAAAGCCAGACCACAGGCCTTTGCAGCATCCCAGGCATCTGTTGAATAATGACAGATTTGTTCTTCATAAGGCTCATCCATGTATCCACAGCGGAGGCCAGAGGCGTCTCTCCTCGGCTTCAACCGTATTCAGTTTCAGCTGATGAGGAGCGAGAGAGAGAGAGCACGGCAGCCCAGATATCGCCGGCAGATTACACAGACCTGTGTCTTTGAAGTGTGTGTGTGTGTGTGTGTGTGTGTCTAATGAGATAAGACCAGAGCTAGAAAGATAGAAAATGGGTGTGTATATGAGTAGGAAAGTGTCCACACGATGAGATATGAAACGGGAGAACAAATGGTGGTTCATTCAACTCACTGTTAGGTGCTGAAAGAGCCATGCTCTCATAATGTTGGTGGCCACCTTAGGGAAGATCCCTCTCTTCTTGTTGCGTTTCTTCTCCTTGTCCGGGTCGTCGTCGTCCCCCGTGCTCGGCGAAGCCATGCTGTTGTCCAGGCCGTCACCTGTCACATGACGTGCAAAACACAGGAAGAGAAAGCATCCGAGATCAGACCACGCGGTTTGTTTACTTCCTGCCATTTTACTTTTTTTCTTTTTATTTTCTCCGCGTTTTCAAAGGGAATAAATACGATTTGGTAAAAAGAGGGAACTCTGGAGGGCTTTGTATGCACAGTCGGAGAGACACACAACAATGGCGAGCGGAGAACGGCTGGAAACAGCACCTCATAAATGCATTCATTTTTAATACATTTATAAATAACCCTGCCTTTCATATCCCCCCCCCCCCCCCCCCCCCCCCCCCCCCCGTCACTTGAAAACACGGCGAGCGCTCGCATCTCTCTGCAAAGGAAGAGAGGAGCGGGAGCACAAAGGACTTGTAAGGTCGCATTTCCCCACTCTCCCATCCAAAGCCGGCGCAGAATTGAAAATGACAGAGAGATTTAGTCTTTATTATCCTGAGGGGGGAATAGTTATTGAAGCGTCGCCCCGGCGCATTCTGCCATTTTACCTGAGGTGGAGAGAGAAACACGGCACCACAAAAGGGGAGGTTGCGAGGGATGGGGGAGAGGGGAGGGGGGGGGGGAATAAAAGGAAAAATAGGTGGGAGAAGGGAAGTCAGAGGCACAAACAGCACTAACAAAGCTAGCTGCTTTTCATAACAATGGCGTCATGGCTGCTTACAGCAACCTGTAGGGCTTCGATAAGGCTCCATTAAGGCCAGTTAACCTCACCTGAGGGAGGCAGCTTAGAGTATCTGAGCGCTGGGAGGAAGTGAAAAGGAAAAAGGGGCCTTTTCTCTGCATTCACCCTCAACAACATGAACTCACACACCTATTTAAAACTACCCAATTACTGTATGCTTTCTATACAGCGAGAGAGCGAGAGAGAGAGAGAGAGAGGGGGTGGGGGGGGGGGGGCTCTTCCCAATCTGCGACTGTGAAAAGCATAATTGTTATTATCATTATTCCAAAAAAACGCGAGCCGCCCTCAATGAAGACGACAATCATAAAAGAAACACGAGGCGAGGTACACAAGTGGCACCCTCACTGCTCAGAAACGTCCTGCGCTGATGACTGACTTTTGTCCTCTTTTGACTGGAAGTGAGGGGAAGGAAGAGAAAGGAACGGCGAGGCGGTGCACAGAATTGGATCCAGTTATTTATTGATTACACACAAAGCACTTCTAAAGCTCCCTAGGTCTATTCACTGCGACGGGGAGTAGATAACTGCGTTCGAGCGAGGCCCGCGCTCCGCTAACTTGCAGAAGGCGGGCGACACCCCGGCACCCTACCTAAACCCTGAGCCCTCCGATTCATCGATAATTAATGGGGATGTTGGCGCTAATCCGGTTGGAGATGACTTTTTTCCAGCCTGCCACATCAATGGAATAATCAAGGGCCTAAAACCCAGGCCTTTGCTCCCCATTACCTCGGGCAAAAGAATTCCTGAAAGCATGCCTGGAGGGCACCTGAATTATAGACACCATTAGGAGAGAGAGAGGCTCTCAGCGATCCATACCAAGCAACACTCTTGGCCAGCCGGCTCTCTCTCTCTCTCTCTCTTTTTCTCTCTCTCTCTCTCTCTCTCTCTCTCTCTCTCACCTCTCTCTCTCTCTCTCTCTCTCTCTCTCTCTCCCCTCTCTCTCTCTCTCTCTCGCGCTGACTGCTCTGGCAGAAGGAGATACATATGCACACATATTGAAGGCTTTTTAATGAACCTCCTGTGGAAGCGGAGGTGACGCCACAGAAGGTGTGTGTGGGGGGGGGGGGGGGGGGGGGGGGGGGGGTGGGGGGGACAAAACAAGGACTTGTTTTTTTTTCAGGGACACGGATGCAAACGCCGCGCCACTGCAACATCAATAATGCAGAGTAAGAATCACCCTTTATTAGCCAAGTAAGTGTGTTTTTCTCTCTTTTTTTGCATCTCTCTCAATGTAGTTACACAGAAATAGAAATAACAGAAAACACAGCTGGACAGATAAAGATAAAGAGTAGACCGGACTGTTATGTACACAAATAGTGAAGAGAAACAGGTGTGTATATAAAAAGCACTAATGAGCAACAGTAAATAAAGACATGAAACGTATATGAATACATGGACTTTACTATCAGCATGTAAAGGGTTGGGCTACAGTAGCACAACCAAAAAGGTCAAAGTTGGATTCGGGCAATATGAGAAACTCAAAGAACAATTGCCAGTTTACTGTAAACCACTGGATCATCTGTAGTTTATACTTCTGATTAATCAATCCGTTGCTTAGCCTGTTAAAAAAATGTCAAAATACTTAAATACAAAAAAGAGCCCAAAAACAGTCCAAAATCTAAAAACCAAAAGGATGTAAAACAGGGAAAACTATCTGAGAGCAGGAACTTTCTTCATAAACAACTTCAACAATTAATCAATCATTGTTATAATTTTACTAATCCATTAATCGACTAACCGTTTCAGCAACACACACACACACACACACACACACACACACACAAACCTCCAGCTCCTAGACCTCTCTGTGTCTGAAAACTCACATTGCGAGCTTCAGTTACATCATTAGTCCGGGACAAACGCAGCCTGAGCTTAACAAGTGAGGTTTTTTCTGC
>NW_027466753.1:2500-7500 GCF_050575085.1 Anarhichas minor
TGTGCGATGTGTATTCGCGGAGCTATGCACCGCGCAAACCGGCGATTTGGTTTAAGGAGACAGAGTATTGGCGCTCGTCTTTCGCTGTGATTTTGTCAGAGTACGAAGATCGGCCGACGCTTTTGAACTACTTGCTGCATCGGCTGTGGTTATCCGTTTATAGGAGTGCATGGATGGCTGGTTAGAGGACTTCAAGGTCTACAATTCGGCGTAAGTACCCCGGCTGTGCGTTGTGTTTTTGGCGGAGATATTGAGCGCGCAATATGGCTACAGTGACCTATTTTGACCACGTCGTGCATCGGCTGTGAGTGTCCGATTGTGGATCTAACTCCATAGGTCTTTAGAAGTCGACGTGGTCTACTATTCGGCGTAGGGGACGAGTCTTTGCGTTGTGTATTCGCGGAGATATGGACCGCGCAAACCGGGGAATTTGGTTCAAGGAAACAGAGTATTGGCGCTCGTCTTTCGCTGTGAGACGAATATCGCCAACGCTTTTGAAATACGTGCTGCATCGGCTGTGGGTGTCCGTTTATTCATTTGTCGGTGTCAGTTTATTGGTTATGTCGGTGTCAGTTTATTGGTCTGCCTTATGGGTTGTGAGAGTACGTCTGGGTCGACATTTCGGTATTATTATCCCCGCTGTGCGTTCCATTTCCGGGTTTATGGACCGCGCAATGTGGCCCCTGCGACCTATTCTGACCACATCGTGCCTCGGCTGTGG
The DNA here is from genome assembly GCF_050575085.1 of Anarhichas minor. Classification (NCBI taxonomy): domain Eukaryota; kingdom Metazoa; phylum Chordata; class Actinopteri; order Perciformes; family Anarhichadidae; genus Anarhichas; species Anarhichas minor. The sequence goes on from NW_027466753.1 coordinate 3,222, forward strand.
GTCTCGCATCCAGGATCCACTCGGATAGTTTTGTAGAGGTTGATGTGGTCTACAATTGGGTATAAGTGTCCCGGCTGTGCGTTGTGTATTCGCGGAGCTATGCACCTCGCAAACCGGCGATTTTGTTCAAGGAAACAGAGTATTGGCGCTCGGCTACTGTGACCGGCTTTGCGTACATCGTGCCCCGGCTGTGGGTCTCGGATCCAGGATCCACTCGGATAGGTTTGTAGAGGTGGATGTGGTCTACGATCGGGTATAAGTGTCCCGGCTGTGCGTTGTGTTTTTCGCGGAGATATGGACCTCGCAGACCGGCGATATTGTCGCTCGTCTTTCGCTGTGATTTTGTCAGAGTACGAAGATCGGCCGACGCTTTTGAACTACTTGCTGCATCGGCTGTGGTTATCCGTTTATAGGAGTGCATGGATGGCTGGTTAGAGGACGTCAAGGTCTACAATTCGGCGTAAGTACCCCGACTGTGCGTTGTGTTTTGGCGGAGATATTGAGCGCGCAATATGGCTACAGTGACCTATTTTGACCACGTCGTGCATCGGCTGTGAATGCCCGATCCTGGATCCTCCTCCACAGGTCTTTAGAAGTGGACGTGGTCTACTATTCGGCGTAGGGGACGAGTCTGTGCGTTGTGTATTCGCGGGGATATGCACCGCGCAAACCGGCGATTTGGTTTAAGGGAGACAGAGTATTGGCGCTCGTCTTTCGCTGTGATTTTGTCAGAGTACGAAGATCGGCCGGCGCTTTTGAACTACTTGCTGCATCGGCTGTGGGTATCCGTTTATTGTTCTGCATGTATGGGTGGTTAGAGGAGGTCGGGGTCTACAATAGGGTATAAGTGTCCCGGCTGTGCGTGGTGTTTTGGCGGAGAGATGGAGCGCGCAAAACGGCAACTGCGACCTACTTTGACCGCGTGGTGCCTCGGCTGTGGGTCTCGGATCCAGGATCCACTCGGATAGGTTTGTAGAGGTGGACGTGGTCTACGATTGGGTATAAGTGTCCCCGGCTGTGCGTGGTGTTTTCGCGGAGATATCCACCTCGCAAAACGGCGCTTCCGTTTAAGGAAACAGAGTTTTGGCGCTCGTCTTTCGCAGCGCAGCCCACAGTAACGTCCCCCTACCTTAAGAGAGTCCTCGTTACTCCCGCCGTTTACCCGCGCGATATGGATCCTGGTTCTGGATCTCGCATCCAGGATCCACTCGGATAGGTTTGTAGAGGTAGACGTATTATACAATTAGGTATGAGTATCCCGGCTGTGCGTTGTGTATTCGCGGAGATATCCATCTCGCAAAACGATATAAAAACGGCTGTGATTTTGTCAGAGTATGAAGATCGCCCGGCGCTTTTTGTCAGAGTATGAAGATCGGCCGGCGCTTTTCAAATACGTGCTGCCTCGGCTGTGGGTATCCGTTTATTATTATGCTTATATGGGTGGTTAGAGGACGTCGGGACCGTGGATTCGGTATAAGAATCCCGCTGTGCGTTCCATTTCCGGGTAGATATGGACCGCGCAATATGGCCCCTGCGACCTACTTTGACTACATCGTGCCTCGGTTGTGGACCTCGCATCCATGATCCACTCGGATAGATTTGTAGAGGGGGACTTGGACTACAGTTAGATATAAGTGTCCCGGCTGTGCGTTGTGTATTCGCGGGGATATGGACCTCGCAAAACGGGTATTTCGTTTAAGTCTTTCGCTGTGATTTTGTCAGAGTATGAAGATCGGTCGGCTGTTTTCAAACACGCGCTGCCTCGGCTGTGGTTATCCGTTTATTATTCAGCTTACATAGTTGGTTAGAGGACGTCGGGGCCGTGTATTCAGTATAGGAATCCCCGCTGTGCGTTCTATTTCCGGGTAGATATGGCGCGCGTAATATGGTCCCTGCGACCTACTTTGACTACACCGTGCCTCGGCTGTGGACCTCGCATCCAGGATCCACTCCGATAGTTTTGTAGAGGGGGACGTGGACTACAACTGGGTATAAGTGTCCCGGCTGTGCGTTGTGTATTCGCGGGGATATGGACCTCGCAAAACGGGTATTTCGTTTAAGTCTTTCGCTGTGATTTTGTCAGAGTATGAAGATCGGTCGGCGGTTTTCAAATACGCGCTGTATCGGCTGTGTGTATCCGTTTATAGGAGTGTCTAGATGGGTGGTTAGAGGACTTCCAGCTTGACAACTGGGCATGAGTATCCCCGCTGTGCGTTCTATTTCCGGGTAGATATGGCGCGCGTAATATGGTCCCTGCGACCTACTTTGACCGCGTCGTGCCTCGGCTGTGAGTGTCCGATTGTGGATCACCCTCCACATGTCTTTAGAGGTTGACGGTGGCTACAGGTCGGCATAGGTGTCCCGGCTGTGCGTTGTGTATTCGCGGGGATATGGACCGCGCAAGACGGCGATTTGGTTTAAGGAAACAGAGTATTGGCGCTATCGCTGTGATTTTGTCAGAGTATGAAGATCGGTCGGCGGTTTCAAATACGTGCTGCCTCGGCTGTGGATACCCGTTTATTATTCTGCTTATATGGGTAGTTAGAGGACGTCGCGACCGTGTATTCAAAATAAGAATCCCCGCTGTGCGTTCCATTTCCGGGTAGATATGGCGCGCGTAATAGGGCCCCTGCGACCTACTTTGACCGCGTGGTGCCTCGGCTGTGGACCTCGCATCCAGGATCCACTCGGATAGGTTTGTAGAAGTGGACTTGGACTACAATTAGATATGAGGTTCCCGGCTGTGCGTTGTGTTTTCGCGGAGATATGGACCGCGCAAAACGGGTATTTGGTTTAAGGATTTTTCGCTGTGATTTTGTCAGAGTATGAAGATCGATCGGCGGTTTTCAAACACGCGCTGCATCGGCTGTGTGTATCCGTTTATTATTCATCTTATATGGGTGGTTAGAGGACTTCCAGCTCGACAACTGGGCATGAGTATCCCCGCTGTGCGTTCTATTTCCGGGTAGATATGGCGCGCGTAATATGGTCCCTGCGACCTACTTTGACCGACTCGTGCCTCGGCTGTGGAGGTCGCATCCAGGATCCACTCTGATGTGTTTGTAGAGGGGGACTTGGACTACAATTAGATATGAGTGTCCCGGCTGTGCGTTGTGTTTTCGCGGAGATATGGACCGCGCAAAACGGGTATTTCGTTTAAGGACATAGAGTTTTTCGCTCGGGTTTTAAAGCCGTGATAGGGGCGAAGCGCTGAAGGTTCCAGCGCTTCTGTACTTCGCCTATTACGGCTGTGACCCATTTTGGTAGGGGGTAACCAAGCCACCTTGCACACAATGATAGGAACAGACTACCCAGTGTATACTAGGGGATAGGAGCGAAGCGCTGAAGGGTCCAGCGCTTCTGGCGGTTCCCCTATGCTACAGCCGTAGTAGGGGATATGAGCGAAGCGCTGAAGGGTCCAGCGCTTCTGGCGGTTCCCCTATGTTACAGCCGTAGTAGGGACGAAGCGCTGAAGGGTCCAGCGCTTCTGGCGGTTCCCCTATGCTACAGCCGTAGTAGGGGATATGAGCGAAGCGCTGAAGGGTCCAGCGCTTCTGGCGGTCCCCCTATGCTACAGCCGTAGTAGGGGATATGAGCGAAGCGCTGAAGGGTCCAGCGCTTCTGGCGGTTCCCCTATGTTACAGCCGTAGTAGGGACGAAGCGCTGAAGGGTCCAGCGCTTCTGGCGGTTCCCCTATGCTACAGCCGTAGTAGGGGATATGAGCGAAGCGCTGAAGGGTCCAGCGCTTCTGGCGGTCCCCCTATGCTACAGCCGTAGTAGGGGATATGAGCGAAGCGCTGAAGGGTCCAGCGCTTCTGGCGGTCCCCCTATGCTACAGCCGTAGTAGGGGATATGAGCGAAGCGCTGAAGGGTCCAGCGCTTCTGGCGGTTCCCCTATGCTACAGCCGTAGTAGGGGATATGAGCGAAGCGCTGAAGGGTCCAGCGCTTCTGGCGGTCCCCCCTATGCTACAGCCGTAGTAGGGGATAGGAGCGAAGCGCTGAAGGTGTCCAGCGCTTCTGGCGGGTCCCCCTATGCTACAGCCGTAGTAGGGGATATGAGCGAAGCGCTGAAGGGTCAGCGCTTCTGGCGGTCCCCCCTATGCTACAGCCGTAGTAGGGGATATGAGCGAAGCGCTGAAGGGTCCAGCGCTTCTGGCGGTCCCCCTATGCTACAGCCGTAGTAGGGGATATGAGCGAAGCGCTGAAGGGTCCAGCGCTTCTGGCGGTCCCCCTATGCTACAGCCGTAGTAGGGGATATGAGCGAAGCGCTGAAGGGTC
>NW_027466753.1:17500-25098 GCF_050575085.1 Anarhichas minor
AATGTGGCCCCTGCGACCTATTCTGACCACATCGTGCCTCGGCTGTGGGTCTCGCATCCAGGATCCACTCGGATAGTTTTGTAGAGGTTGATGTGGTCTACAATTGGGTATAAGTGTCCCGGCTGTGCGTTGTGTATTCGCGGAGCTATGCACCTCGCAAACCGGCGATTTTGTTCAAGGAAACAGAGTATTGGCGCTCGGCTACTGTGACCGGCTTTGCGTACATCGTGCCCCGGCTGTGGGTCTCGGATCCAGGATCCACTCGGATAGGTTTGTAGAGGTGGATGTGGTCTACGATCGGGTATAAGTGTCCCGGCTGTGCGTTGTGTTTTCGCGGAGATATGGACCTCGCAGACCGGCGATATTGTCGCTCGTCTTTCGCTGTGATTTTGTCAGAGTACGAAGATCGGCCGACGCTTTTGAACTACTTGCTGCATCGGCTGTGGTTATCCGTTTATAGGAGTGCATGGATGGCTGGTTAGAGGACGTCAAGGTCTACAATTCGGCGTAAGTACCCCGACTGTGCGTTGTGTTTTGGCGGAGATATTGAGCGCGCAATATGGCTACAGTGACCTATTTTGACCACGTCGTGCATCGGCTGTGAATGCCCGATCCTGGATCCTCCTCCACAGGTCTTTAGAAGTGGACGTGGTCTACTATTCGGCGTAGGGGACGAGTCTGTGCGTTGTGTATTCGCGGGGATATGCACCGCGCAAACCGGCGATTTGGTTTAAGGAGACAGAGTATTGGCGCTCGTCTTTCGCTGTGATTTTGTCAGAGTACGAAGATCGGCCGGCGCTTTTGAACTACTTGCTGCATCGGCTGTGGGTATCCGTTTATTGTTCTGCATGTATGGGTGGTTAGAGGAGGTCGGGGTCTACAATAGGGTATAAGTGTCCCGGCTGTGCGTGGTGTTTTGGCGGAGAGATGGAGCGCGCAAAACGGCAACTGCGACCTACTTTGACCGCGTGGTGCCTCGGCTGTGGGTCTCGGATCCAGGATCCACTCGGATAGGTTTGTAGAGGTGGACGTGGTCTACGATTGGGTATAAGTGTCCCGGCTGTGCGTGGTGTTTTCGCGGAGATATCCACCTCGCAAAACGGCGCTTCCGTTTAAGGAAACAGAGTTTTGGCGCTCGTCTTTCGCAGCGCAGCCCAGTAACGTCCCCTACCTTAAGAGAGTCCTCGTTACTCCCGCCGTTTACCCGCGCGATATGGATCCTGGTTCTGGATCTCGCATCCAGGATCCACTCGGATAGGTTTGTAGAGGTAGACGTATTATACAATTAGGTATGAGTATCCCGGCTGTGCGTTGTGTATTCGCGGAGATATCCATCTCGCAAAACGATATAAAAACGGCTGTGATTTTGTCAGAGTATGAAGATCGCCCGGCGCTTTTTGTCAGAGTATGAAGATCGGCCGGCGCTTTTCAAATACGTGCTGCCTCGGCTGTGGGTATCCGTTTATTATTATGCTTATATGGGTGGTTAGAGGACGTCGGGACCGTGGATTCGGTATAAGAATCCCCGCTGTGCGTTCCATTTCCGGGTAGATATGGACCGCGCAATATGGCCCCTGCGACCTACTTTGACTACATCGTGCCTCGGTTGTGGACCTCGCATCCATGATCCACTCGGATAGATTTGTAGAGGGGGACTTGGACTACAGTTAGATATAAGTGTCCCGGCTGTGCGTTGTGTATTCGCGGGGATATGGACCTCGCAAAACGGGTATTTCGTTTAAGTCTTTCGCTGTGATTTTGTCAGAGTATGAAGATCGGTCGGCTGTTTTCAAACACGCGCTGCCTCGGCTGTGGTTATCCGTTTATTATTCAGCTTACATAGTTGGTTAGAGGACGTCGGGGCCGTGTATTCAGTATAGGAATCCCCGCTGTGCGTTCTATTTCCGGGTAGATATGGCGCGCGTAATATGGTCCCTGCGACCTACTTTGACTACACCGTGCCTCGGCTGTGGACCTCGCATCCAGGATCCACTCCGATAGTTTTGTAGAGGGGGACGTGGACTACAACTGGGTATAAGTGTCCCGGCTGTGCGTTGTGTATTCGCGGGGATATGGACCTCGCAAAACGGGTATTTCGTTTAAGTCTTTCGCTGTGATTTTGTCAGAGTATGAAGATCGGTCGGCGGTTTTCAAATACGCGCTGTATCGGCTGTGTGTATCCGTTTATAGGAGTGTCTAGATGGGTGGTTAGAGGACTTCCAGCTTGACAACTGGGCATGAGTATCCCCGCTGTGCGTTCTATTTCCGGGTAGATATGGCGCGCGTAATATGGTCCCTGCGACCTACTTTGACCGCGTCGTGCCTCGGCTGTGAGTGTCCGATTGTGGATCACCCTCCACATGTCTTTAGAGGTTGACGGTGGCTACAGGTCGGCATAGGTGTCCCGGCTGTGCGTTGTGTATTCGCGGGGATATGGACCGCGCAAGACGGCGATTTGGTTTAAGGAAACAGAGTATTGGCGCTATCGCTGTGATTTTGTCAGAGTATGAAGATCGGTCGGCGGTTTTCAAATACGTGCTGCCTCGGCTGTGGATACCCGTTTATTATTCTGCTTATATGGGTAGTTAGAGGACGTCGCGACCGTGTATTCAAAATAAGAATCCCCGCTGTGCGTTCCATTTCCGGGTAGATATGGCGCGCGTAATAGGGCCCCTGCGACCTACTTTGACCGCGTGGTGCCTCGGCTGTGGACCTCGCATCCAGGATCCACTCGGATAGGTTTGTAGAAGTGGACTTGGACTACAATTAGATATGAGGTTCCCGGCTGTGCGTTGTGTTTTCGCGGAGATATGGACCGCGCAAAACGGGTATTTGGTTTAAGGATTTTTCGCTGTGATTTTGTCAGAGTATGAAGATCGATCGGCGGTTTTCAAACACGCGCTGCATCGGCTGTGTGTATCCGTTTATTATTCATCTTATATGGGTGGTTAGAGGACTTCCAGCTTGACAACTGGGCATGAGTATCCCCGCTGTGCGTTCTATTTCCGGGTAGATATGGCGCGCGTAATATGGTCCCTGCGACCTACTTTGACCGCGTCGTGCCTCGGCTGTGAGTGTCCGATTGTGGATCACCCTCCACATGTCTTTAGAGGTTGACGGTGGCTACAGGTCGGCATAGGTGTCCCGGCTGTGCGTTGTGTATTCGCGGGGATATGGACCGCGCAAGACGGCGATTTGGTTTAAGGAAACAGAGTATTGGCGCTATCGCTGTGATTTTGTCAGAGTATGAAGATCGGTCGGCGGTTTTCAAATACGTGCTGCCTCGGCTGTGGATACCCGTTTATTATTCTGCTTATATGGGTAGTTAGAGGACGTCGCGACCGTGTATTCAAAATAAGAATCCCCGCTGTGCGTTCCATTTCCGGGTAGATATGGCGCGCGTAATAGGGCCCCTGCGACCTACTTTGACCGCGTGGTGCCTCGGCTGTGGACCTCGCATCCAGGATCCACTCGGATAGGTTTGTAGAAGTGGACTTGGACTACAATTAGATATGAGGTTCCCGGCTGTGCGTTGTGTTTTCGCGGAGATATGGACCGCGCAAAACGGGTATTTGGTTTAAGGATTTTTCGCTGTGATTTTGTCAGAGTATGAAGATCGATCGGCGGTTTTCAAACACGCGCTGCATCGGCTGTGTGTATCCGTTTATTATTCATCTTATATGGGTGGTTAGAGGACTTCCAGCTTGACAACTGGGCATGAGTATCCCCGCTGTGCGTTCTATTTCCGGGTAGATATGGCGCGCGTAATATGGTCCCTGCGACCTACTTTGACCGCGTCGTGCCTCGGCTGTGAGTGTCCGATTGTGGATCACCCTCCACATGTCTTTAGAGGTTGACGGTGGCTACAGGTCGGCATAGGTGTCCCGGCTGTGCGTTGTGTATTCGCGGGGATATGGACCGCGCAAGACGGCGATTTGGTTTAAGGAAACAGAGTATTGGCGCTATCGCTGTGATTTTGTCAGAGTATGAAGATCGGTCGGCGGTTTTCAAATACGTGCTGCCTCGGCTGTGGATACCCGTTTATTATTCTGCTTATATGGGTAGTTAGAGGACGTCGCGACCGTGTATTCAAAATAAGAATCCCCGCTGTGCGTTCCATTTCCGGGTAGATATGGCGCGCGTAATAGGGCCCCTGCGACCTACTTTGACCGCGTGGTGCCTCGGCTGTGGACCTCGCATCCAGGATCCACTCGGATAGGTTTGTAGAAGTGGACTTGGACTACAATTAGATATGAGGTTCCCGGCTGTGCGTTGTGTTTTCGCGGAGATATGGACCGCGCAAAACGGGTATTTGGTTTAAGGATTTTTCGCTGTGATTTTGTCAGAGTATGAAGATCGATCGGCGGTTTTCAAACACGCGCTGCATCGGCTGTGTGTATCCGTTTATTATTCATCTTATATGGGTGGTTAGAGGACTTCCAGCTTGACAACTGGGCATGAGTATCCCCGCTGTGCGTTCTATTTCCGGGTAGATATGGCGCGCGTAATATGGTCCCTGCGACCTACTTTGACCGCGTCGTGCCTCGGCTGTGAGTGTCCGATTGTGGATCACCCTCCACATGTCTTTAGAGGTTGACGGTGGCTACAGGTCGGCATAGGTGTCCCGGCTGTGCGTTGTGTATTCGCGGGGATATGGACCGCGCAAGACGGCGATTTGGTTTAAGGAAACAGAGTATTGGCGCTATCGCTGTGATTTTGTCAGAGTATGAAGATCGGTCGGCGGTTTTCAAATACGTGCTGCCTCGGCTGTGGATACCCGTTTATTATTCTGCTTATATGGGTAGTTAGAGGACGTCGCGACCGTGTATTCAAAATAAGAATCCCCGCTGTGCGTTCCATTTCCGGGTAGATATGGCGCGCGTAATAGGGCCCCTTGCGACCTACTTTGACCGCGTGGTGCCTCGGCTGTGGACCTCGCATCCAGGATCCACTCGGATAGGTTTGTAGAAGTGGACTTGGACTACAATTAGATATGAGGTTCCCGGCTGTGCGTTGTGTTTTCGCGGAGATATGGACCGCGCAAAACGGGTATTTGGTTTAAGGATTTTTCGCTGTGATTTTGTCAGAGTATGAAGATCGATCGGCGGTTTTCAAACACGCGCTGCATCGGCTGTGTGTATCCGTTTATTATTCATCTTATATGGGTGGTTAGAGGACTTCCAGCTTGACAACTGGGCATGAGTATCCCCGCTGTGCGTTCTATTTCCGGGTAGATATGGCGCGCGTAATATGGTCCCTGCGACCTACTTTGACCGCGTCGTGCCTCGGCTGTGAGTGTCCGATTGTGGATCACCCTCCACATGTCTTTAGAGGTTGACGGTGGCTACAGGTCGGCATAGGTGTCCCGGCTGTGCGTTGTGTATTCGCGGGGATATGGACCGCGCAAGACGGCGATTTGGTTTAAGGAAACAGAGTATTGGCGCTATCGCTGTGATTTTGTCAGAGTATGAAGATCGGTCGGCGGTTTTCAAATACGTGCTGCCTCGGCTGTGGATACCCGTTTATTATTCTGCTTATATGGGTAGTTAGAGGACGTCGCGACCGTGTATTCAAAATAAGAATCCCCGCTGTGCGTTCCATTTCCGGGTAGATATGGCGCGCGTAATAGGGCCCCTGCGACCTACTTTGACCGCGTGGTGCCTCGGCTGTGGACCTCGCATCCAGGATCCACTCGGATAGGTTTGTAGAAGTGGACTTGGACTACAATTAGATATGAGGTTCCCGGCTGTGCGTTGTGTTTTCGCGGAGATATGGACCGCGCAAAACGGGTATTTGGTTTAAGGATTTTTCGCTGTGATTTTGTCAGAGTATGAAGATCGATCGGCGGTTTTCAAACACGCGCTGCATCGGCTGTGTGTATCCGTTTATTATTCATCTTATATGGGTGGTTAGAGGACTTCCAGCTTGACAACTGGGCATGAGTATCCCCGCTGTGCGTTCTATTTCCGGGTAGATATGGCGCGCGTAATATGGTCCCTGCGACCTACTTTGACCGCGTCGTGCCTCGGCTGTGAGTGTCCGATTGTGGATCACCCTCCACATGTCTTTAGAGGTTGACGGTGGCTACAGGTCGGCATAGGTGTCCCGGCTGTGCGTTGTGTATTCGCGGGGATATGGACCGCGCAAGACGGCGATTTGGTTTAAGGAAACAGAGTATTGGCGCTATCGCTGTGATTTTGTCAGAGTATGAAGATCGGTCGGCGGTTTTCAAATACGTGCTGCCTCGGCTGTGGATACCCGTTTATTATTCTGCTTATATGGGTAGTTAGAGGACGTCGCGACCGTGTATTCAAAATAAGAATCCCCGCTGTGCGTTCCATTTCCGGGTAGATATGGCGCGCGTAATAGGGCCCCTGCGACCTACTTTGACCGCGTGGTGCCTCGGCTGTGGACCTCGCATCCAGGATCCACTCGGATAGGTTTGTAGAAGTGGACTTGGACTACAATTAGATATGAGGTTCCCGGCTGTGCGTTGTGTTTTCGCGGAGATATGGACCGCGCAAAACGGGGTATTTGGTTTAAGGATTTTTCGCTGTGATTTTGTCAGAGTATGAAGATCGATCGGCGGTTTTCAAACACGCGCTGCATCGGCTGTGTGTATCCGTTTATTATTCATCTTATATGGGTGGTTAGAGGACTTCCAGCTTGACAACTGGGCATGAGTATCCCCGCTGTGCGTTCTATTTCCGGGTAGATATGGCGCGCGTAATATGGTCCCTGCGACCTACTTTGACCGCGTCGTGCCTCGGCTGTGAGTGTCCGATTGTGGATCACCCTCCACATGTCTTTAGAGGTTGACGGTGGCTACAGGTCGGCATAGGTGTCCCGGCTGTGCGTTGTGTATTCGCGGGGATATGGACCGCGCAAGACGGCGATTTGGTTTAAGGAAACAGAGTATTGGCGCTATCGCTGTGATTTTGTCAGAGTATGAAGATCGGTCGGCGGTTTTCAAATACGTGCTGCCTCGGCTGTGGATACCCGTTTATTATTCTGCTTATATGGGTAGTTAGAGGACGTCGCGACCGTGTATTCAAAATAAGAATCCCCGCTGTGCGTTCCATTTCCGGGTAGATATGGCGCGCGTAATAGGGCCCCTGCGACCTACTTTGACCGCGTGGTGCCTCGGCTGTGGACCTCGCATCCAGGATCCACTCGGATAGGTTTGTAGAAGTGGACTTGGACTACAATTAGATATGAGGTTCCCGGCTGTGCGTTGTGTTTTTCGCGGAGATATGGACCGCGCAAAACGGGTATTTGGTTTAAGGATTTTTCGCTGTGATTTTGTCAGAGTATGAAGATCGATCGGCGGTTTTCAAACACGCGCTGCATCGGCTGTGTGTATCCGTTTATTATTCATCTTATATGGGTGGTTAGAGGACTTCCAGCTTGACAACTGGGCATGAGTATCCCCGCTGTGCGTTCTATTTCCGGGTAGATATGGCGCGCGTAATATGGTCCCTGCGACCTACTTTGACCGCGTCGTGCCTCGGCTGTGAGTGTCCGATTGTGGATCACCCTCCACATTGTCTTTAGAGTTGACGGTGGCTACAGGTCGGCATAGGTGTCCCGGCTGTGCG
>NW_027466754.1:0-7500 GCF_050575085.1 Anarhichas minor
GCACTGTTAGTGTGAAATTAGTCCAATTATGAGGCTCCTACAGTCAGATATGTTAGCAGCAAGTATACCCTGGCACTCTGATGGAATACCAGATGCACGAAATGGATTACAGATGCGCGAAATGGATTACCAGATGTGCGAAATGGATTACCAGATGCGTAGACACTTAGAAAAAAAAACGACAGAGTGTTGGACTACCAGATGCGCGAAACCCGATTTGGATTACCAGGACCACGAAACTCTGGGGCGCTTGCGGAGGGTTTTAACCCCGGGGGAGTGCTTAAGTGTGGGGGCCCGGGACCTCCGGGTGCACGGGGTTATATGGGTGTGTGCATGAAGGTTTGTGGATGTACTTTACCCATGAAACATGCCCCTTTCCTGGGGTGCCATGCACTTGATGTGCTGGGGGCATTTTTACTCAGAGTATGAAGATCGGCCGGCGGTTTTGAACTACGCGCTGCATCGGCTGTGGTTATCCATTTATAGGAGTGCATGGATGGCTGGTTAGAGGACGTCGGGGTCTACAATTCGGCATAAGTACCCCGGCTGTGCGTTGTGTTTTGGCGGAGATATGGAGCGCGCAAAACGGCTACAGTGACCTATTTTGACCACGTCGTGCATCGGCTGTGAGTGTCCGATTGTGGATCTAACTCCATAGGTCTTTAGAAGTCGACGTGGTCTACTATTCGGCGTAGGGACGAGTCTGTGCGATGTGTATTCGCGGAGCTATGCACCGCGCAAACCGGCGATTTGGTTTAAGGAGACAGAGTATTGGCGCTCGTCTTTCGCTGTGATTTTGTCAGAGTACGAAGATCGGCCGACGCTTTTGAACTACTTGCTGCATCGGCTGTGGTTATCCGTTTATAGGAGTGCATGGATGGCTGGTTAGAGGACTTCAAGGTCTACAATTCGGCGTAAGTACCCCGGCTGTGCGTTGTGTTTTGGCGGAGATATTGAGCGCGCAATATGGCTACAGTGACCTATTTTGACCACGTCGTGCATCGGCTGTGAATGCCCGATCCTGGATCCTCCTCCACAGGTCTTTAGAAGTGGACGTGGTCTACTATTCGGCGTAGGGGACGAGTCTTTGCGTTGTGTATTCGCGGAGATATGGACCGCGCAAACGGGAATTTGGTTCAAGGAAACAGAGTATTGGCGCTCGTCTTTCGCTGTGAGACGAATATCGCCAACGCTTTTGAAATACGTGCTGCATCGGCTGTGGGTGTCCGTTTATTCATTTGTCGGTGTCAGTTTATTGGTTATGTCGGTGTCAGTTTATTGGTCTGCCTTATGGGTTGTGAGAGTACGTCTGGGTCGACATTTCGGTATTATTATCCCCGCTGTGCGTTCCATTTCCGGGTTTATGGACCGCGCAATGTGGCCCCTGCGACCTATCTGACCACATCGTGCCTCGGCTGTGGGTCTCGCATCCAGGATCCACTCGGATAGTTTTGTAGAGGTTGATGTGGTCTACAATTGGGTATAAGTGTCCCGGCTGTGCGTTGTGTATTCGCGGAGCTATGCACCTCGCAAACCGGCGATTTTGTTCAAGGAAACAGAGTATTGGCGCTCGGCTACTGTGACCGGCTTTGCGTACATCGTGCCCCGGCTGTGGGTCTCGGATCCAGGATCCACTCGGATAGGTTTGTAGAGGTGGATGTGGTCTACGATCGGGTATAAGTGTCCCGGCTGTGCGTTGTGTATTCGCGGAGATATGGACCTCGCAGACCGGCGATATTGTCGCTCGTCTTTGGCTGTGATTTTGTCAGAGTACGAAGATCGGCCGACGCTTTTGAACTACGCGCTGCATCGGCTTGTGGGTATCGTTTATAGGAGTGTCTAGATGGGTGGTTAGAGGACGTCGGGGTCTACAATTCGGCATAAGTATCCCGGCTGTGCGTTGTGTTTTGGCGGAGATATGAACCGCGCAATGTGGCTACTGCGACCTATTTTGACCGAGTCGTGCATCGGCTGTGAGTGTCCGATTGTGGCTCAAACTCCACAGGTCTTTAGAAGTGGACGTGGTCTACTATTCGGCGTAGGGGCCGAGTCTGTGCGTTGTGTATTCGCGGGGATATGCACCGCGCAAACCGGCGATTTGGTTTAAGGAGACAGAGTATTGGCGCTCGTCTTTCGCTGTGATTTTGTCAGAGTACGAAGATCGGCCGGCGCTTTTGAACTACTTGCTGCATCGGCTGTGGGTATCCGTTTATTGTTCTGCATGTATGGGTGGTTAGAGGAGGTCGGGGTCTACAATAGGGTATAAGTGTCCCGGCTGTGCGTGGTGTTTGGCGGAGAGATGGAGCGCGCAAAACGGCAACTGCGACCTACTTTGACCGCGTGGTTGCCTCGGCTGTGGGTCTCGGATCCAGGATCCACTCGGATAGGTTTGTAGAGGTGGACGTGGTCTACGATTGGGTATAAGTGTCCCGGCTGTGCGTGGTGTTTTCGCGGAGATATCCACCTCGCAAAACGGCGCTTCCGTTTAAGGAAACAGAGTTTTGGCGCTCGTCTTTCGCAGCGCAGCCCAGTAACGTCCCCTACCTTAAGAGAGTCCTCGTTACTCCCGCCGTTTACCCGCGCGATATGGATCCTGGTTCTGGATCTCGCATCCAGGATCCACTCGGATAGGTTTGTAGAGGTAGACGTATTATACAATTAGGTATGAGTATCCCGGCTGTGCGTTGTGTATTCGCGGAGATATCCATCTCGCAAAACGATATAAAAACGGCTGTGATTTTGTCAGAGTATGAAGATCGCCCGGCGCTTTTTGTCAGAGTATGAAGATCGGTCGGCGGTTTTCAAATACGTGCTGCCTCGGCTGTGGATACCCGTTTATTATTCTGCTTATAATGGGTAGTTAGAGGACGTCGGGACCGTGGATTCGGTATAAGAATCCCCGCTGTGCGTTCCATTTCCGGGTAAATATGGACCGCGCAATATGGCCCCTGCGACCTACTTTGACTACATCGTGCTCGGCTGTGACCTCGCATCCATGATCCACTCGGATAGATTTGTAGAGGGGGACTTGGACTACAGTTAGATATAAGTGTCCCGGCTGTGCGTTGTGTATTCGCGGGGATATGGACCTCGCCAAAACGGGTATTTCGTTTAAGTCTTTCGCTTTGATTTTGTCAGAGTATGAAGATCGGTCGGCTGTTTTCAAACACGCGCTGCCTCGGCTGTGGTTATCCGTTTATTATTCAGCTTACATAGTTGGTTAGAGGACGTCGGGGCCGTGTATTCAGTATAAGAATCCCCGCTGTGCGTTCTATTTCCGGGTAGATATGGCGCGCGTAATATGGTCCCTGCGACCTACTTTGACTACACCGTGCCTCGGCTGTGGACCTCGCATCCAGGATCCACTCCGATAGTTTGTAGAGGGGGACGTGGACTACAACTGGGTATAAGTGTCCCGGCTGTGCGTTGTGTATTCGCGGAGATATGCACCTCGCAAAACGACGATTTCGTTTAAGTCTTTCGCTGTGATTTTGTCAGAGTATGAAGATCGGTCGGCTGTTTTCAAACACGCGCTGCCTCGGCTGTGGTTATCCGTTTATTATTCAGCTTACATAGTTGGTTAGAGGACGTCGGGGCCGTGTATTCAGTATAAGAATCCCCGCTGTGCGTTCTATTTCCGGGTAGATATGGCGCGCGTAATATGGTCCCTGCGACCTAATTTGACTACACCGTGCCTCGGCTGTGGACCTCGCATCCAGGATCCACTCCGATAGTTTTGTAGAGGGGGACGTGGACTACAACTGGGTATAAGTGTCCCGGCTGTGCGTTGTGTATTCGCGGAGATATGCACCTCGCAAAACGACGATTTCGTTTAAGTCTTTCGCTGTGATTTTGTCAGAGTATGAAGATCGGTCGGCTGTTTTCAAACACGCGCTGCCTCGGCTGTGGTTATCCGTTTATTATTCAGTTTACATAGTTGGTTAGAGGACGTCGGGGCCGTGTATTCAGTATAAGAATCCCCGCTGTGCGTTCTATTTCCGGGTAGATATGGCGCGCGTAATGTGGTCCCTGCGACCTACTTTGACTACACCGTGCCTCGGCTGTGGAGGTCGCATCCATGATCCACTCGGATAGGTTTGTAGAGGTGGATGTGGTCTACGATCGGGTATAAGTGTCCCGGCTGTGCGTTGTGTATTCGCGGGGATATGGACCTCGCAAAACGGGTATTTCGTTTAAGTCTTTCGCTTTGATTTTGTCAGAGTATGAAGATCGGTCGGCGGTTTTCAAATACGCGCTGTATCGGCTGTGTGTATCCGTTTATAGGAGTGTCTAGATGGGTGGTTAGAGGACTTCCAGCTTGACAACTGGGCATGAGTATCCCCGCTGTGCGTTCTATTTCCGGGTAGATATGGCGCGCGTAATATGGTCCCTGCGACCTACTTTGACCGCGTCGTGCCTCGGCTGTGAGTGTCCGATTGTGGATCACCCTCCACATGTCTTTAGAGGTTGACGGTGGCTACACGTCGGCATAGGTGTCCCGGCTGTGCGTTGTGTATTCGCGGGGATATGGTCCGCGCAAGACGGCGATTTGGTTTAAGGAAACAGAGTATTGGCGCTATCGCTGTGATTTTGTCAGAGTATGAAGATCGGTCGGCGGTTTTCAAATACGTGCTGCCTCGGCTGTGGGTACCCGTTTATTATTCTGCTTATATGGGTAGTTAGAGGACGTCGGGACCGTGTATTCAAAATAAGAATCCCCGCTGTGCGTTCCATTTCCGGGTAGATATGGCGCGCGTAATAGGGCCCCTGCGACCTACTTTGACCGCGTGGTGCCTCGGCTGTGGACCTCGCATCCAGGATCCACTCGGATAGGTTTGTAGAAGTGGACTTGGACTACAATTAGATATGAGGTTCCCGGCTGTGCGTTGTGTTTTCGCGGAGATATGGACCGCGCAAAACGGGTATTTGGTTTAAGGATTTTTCGCTGTGATTTTGTCAGAGTATGAAGATCGATCGGCGGTTTTCAAACACGCGCTGCATCGGCTGTGTGTATCCGTTTATTATTCATCTTATATGGGTGGTTAGAGGACTTCCAGCTCGACAACTGGGCATGAGTATCCCCGCTGTGCGTTCTATTTCCGGGTAGATATGGCGCGCGTAATATGGTCCCTGCGACCTACTTTGACCGACTCGTGCCTCGGCTGTGGAGGTCGCATCCAGGATCCACTCGGATGTGTTTGTAGAGGGGGACTTGGACTACAATTAGATATGAGTGTCCCGGCTGTGCGTTGTGTTTTCGCGGAGATATGGACCGCGCAAAACGGGTATTTCGTTTAAGGACATAGAGTTTTTCGCTCGGGTTTTAAAGCCGTGATAGGGGCGAAGCGCTGAAGGTTCCAGCGCTTCTGTACTTCGCCTATTACGGCTGTGACCCATTTTGGTAGGGGGTAACCAAGCCACCTTGCACACAATGATAGGAACAGACTACCCAGTGTATACTAGGGGATAGGAGCGAAGCGCTGAAGGGTCCAGCGCTTCTGGCGGTTCCCCTATGCTACAGCCGTAGTAGGGGATATGAGCGAAGCGCTGAAGGGTCCAGCGCTTCTGGCGGTTCCCCTATGTTACAGCCGTAGTAGGGACGAAGCGCTGAAGGGTCCAGCGCTTCTGGCGGTTCCCCTATGCTACAGCCGTAGTAGGGGATATGAGCGAAGCGCTGAAGGGTCCAGCGCTTCTGGCGGTTCCCCTATGTTACAGCCGTAGTAGGGACGAAGCGCTGAAGGGTCCAGCGCTTCTGGCGGTTCCCCTATGCTACAGCCGTAGTAGGGGATATGAGCGAAGCGCTGAAGGGTCCAGCGCTTCTGGCGTGTCCCCCTATGCTACAGCCGTAGTAGGGGATATGAGCGAAGCGCTGAAGGGTCCAGCGCTTCTGGCGGTTCCCCTATGTTACAGCCGTAGTAGGGACGAAGCGCTGAAGGGTCCAGCGCTTCTGGCGGTTCCCCTATGCTACAGCCGTAGTAGGGGATATGAGCGAAGCGCTGAAGGGTCCAGCGCTTCTGGCGGTCCCCCTATGCTACAGCCGTAGTAGGGGATATGAGCGAAGCGCTGAAGGGTCCAGCGCTTCTGGCGGTCCCCCTATGCTACAGCCGTAGTAGGGGATATGAGCGAAGCGCTGAAGGGTCCAGCGCTTCTGGCGGTCCCCCTATGCTACAGCCGTAGTAGGGGATATGAGCGAAGCGCTGAAGGGTCCAGCGCTTCTGGCGGTCCCCCTATGCTACAGCCGTAGTAGGGGATAGGAGCGAAGCGCTGAAGGGTCCAGCGCTTCTGGCGGTCCCCCTATGCTACAGCCGTAGTAGGGGATATGAGCGAAGCGCTGAAGGGTCCAGCGCTTCTGGCGGTCCCCCTATGCTACAGCCGTAGTAGGGGATATGAGCGAAGCGCTGAAGGGTCCAGCGCTTCTGGCGGTCCCCCTATGCTACAGCCGTAGTAGGGGATATGAGCGAAGCGCTGAAGGGTCCAGCGCTTCTGGCGGTCCCCCTATGCTACAGCCGTAGTAGGGGATATGAGCGAAGCGCTGAAGGGTCCAGCGCTTCTGGCGGTCCCCCTATGCTACAGCCGTAGTAGGGGATAGGAGCGAAGCGCTGAAGGGTCCAGCGCTTCTGGCGGTTCCCCTATGCTACAGCCGTAGTAGGGGATAGGAGCGAAGCGCTGAAGGGTCCAGCGCTTCTGGCGGTCCCCCTATGCTACAGCCGTAGTAGGGGATATGAGCGAAGCGCTGAAGGGTCCAGCGCTTCTGGCGGTCCCCCTATGCTACAGCCGTAGTAGGGGATATGAGCGAAGCGCTGAAGGGTCCAGCGCTTCTGGCGGTCCCCCTATGCTACAGCCGTAGTAGGGGATAGGAGCGAAGCGCTGAAGGGTCCAGCGCTTCTGGCGGTTCCCCTATGCTACAGCCGTAGTAGGGGATAGGAGCGAAGCGCTGAAGGGTCCAGCGCTTCTGGCGGTTCCCCTATGCTACAGCCGTAGTAGGGGATAGGAGCGAAGCGCTGAAGGGTCCAGCGCTTCTGGCGGTTCCCCTATGCTACAGCCGTAGTAGGGGATATGAGCGAAGCGCTGAAGGGTCCAGCGCTTCTGGCGGTCCCCCTATGCTACAGCCGTAGTAGGGGATATGAGCGAAGCGCTGAAGGGTCCAGCGCTTCCCTAAATTTTTTGGATTACCAGGACCAATTCTTTTAGAGCAGTAGTAGGGGCGAAGCTCTGAAGCGCTGAAGGGTCCAGCGCTTCGGGACTTTGCCTATTACGGCTGTGACCCATTTTGGTAGGGGGTAACCAAGCCACCTTGGGCACGATTTCAGAAACTCAGTTTTCAGAAATATGTCTATCATAGAAAGTCAAGGACACCTCGAGTAGAAGACATCCGACAAAGGCCAGAGCCCACTGGACCCGGTCGGCACCACACCTCGGTGTGTGGGCTGGTTGTCTGACTTTCAACAAAATGACAGAGTATTGAACGGATTGACGGATTGACAGAGTATTGAACGGATT
>NW_027466754.1:17500-22500 GCF_050575085.1 Anarhichas minor
GGGGATATGCACCGCGCAAACCGGCGATTTGGTTTAAGGAGACAGAGTATTGGCGCTCGTCTTTCGCTGTGATTTTGTCAGAGTACGAAGATCGGCCGGCGCTTTTGAACTACTTGCTGCATCGGCTGTGGGTATCCGTTTATTGTTCTGCATGTATGGGTGGTTAGAGGAGGTCGGGGTCTACAATAGGGTATAAGTGTCCCGGCTGTGCGTGGTGTTTTGGCGGAGAGATGGAGCGCGCAAAACGGCAACTGCGACCTACTTTGACCGCGTGGTGCCTCGGCTGTGGGTCTCGGATCCAGGATCCACTCGGATAGGTTTGTAGAGGTGGACGTGGTCTACGATTGGGTATAAGTGTCCCGGCTGTGCGTGGTGTTTTCGCGGAGATATCCACCTCGCAAAACGGCGCTTCCGTTTAAGGAAACAGAGTTTTGGCGCTCGTCTTTCGCAGCGCAGCCCAGTAACGTCCCCTACCTTAAGAGAGTCCTCGTTACTCCCGCCGTTTACCCGCGCGATATGGATCCTGGTTCTGGATCTCGCATCCAGGATCCACTCGGATAGGTTTGTAGAGGTAGACGTATTATACAATTAGGTATGAGTATCCCGGCTGTGCGTTGTGTATTCGCGGAGATATCCATCTCGCAAAACGATATAAAAACGGCTGTGATTTTGTCAGAGTATGAAGATCGCCCGGCGCTTTTTGTCAGAGTATGAAGATCGGTCGGCGGTTTTCAAATACGTGCTGCCTCGGCTGTGGATACCCGTTTATTATTCTGCTTATATGGGTAGTTAGAGGACGTCGGGACCGTGGATTCGGTATAAGAATCCCCGCTGTGCGTTCCATTTCCGGGTAAATATGGACCGCGCGCAATATGGCCCCTGCGACCTACTTTGACTACATCGTGCCTCGGCTGTGGACCTCGCATCCATGATCCACTCGGATAGATTTGTAGAGGGGGACTTGGACTACAGTTAGATATAAGTGTCCCGGCTGTGCGTTGTGTATTCGCGGGGATATGGACCTCGCAAAACGGGTATTTCGTTTAAGTCTTTCGCTTTGATTTTGTCAGAGTATGAAGATCGGTCGGCTGTTTTCAAACACGCGCTGCCTCGGCTGTGGTTATCCGTTTATTATTCAGCTTACATAGTTGGTTAGAGGACGTCGGGGCCGTGTATTCAGTATAAGAATCCCCGCTGTGCGTTCTATTTCCGGGTAGATATGGCGCGCGTAATATGGTCCCTGCGACCTACTTTGACTACACCGTGCCTCGGCTGTGGACCTCGCATCCAGGATCCACTCCGATAGTTTTGTAGAGGGGGACGTGGACTACAACTGGGTATAAGTGTCCCGGCTGTGCGTTGTGTATTCGCGGAGATATGCACCTCGCAAAACGACGATTTCGTTTAAGTCTTTCGCTGTGATTTTGTCAGAGTATGAAGATCGGTCGGCTGTTTTCAAACACGCGCTGCCTCGGCTGTGGTTATCCGTTTATTATTCAGCTTACATAGTTGGTTAGAGGACGTCGGGGCCGTGTATTCAGTATAAGAATCCCCGCTGTGCGTTCTATTTCCGGGTAGATATGGCGCGCGTAATATGGTCCCTGCGACCTAATTTGACTACACCGTGCCTCGGCTGTGGACCTCGCATCCAGGATCCACTCCGATAGTTTTGTAGAGGGGGACGTGGACTACAACTGGGTATAAGTGTCCCGGCTGTGCGTTGTGTATTCGCGGAGATATGCACCTCGCAAAACGACGATTTCGTTTAAGTCTTTCGCTGTGATTTTGTCAGAGTATGAAGATCGGTCGGCTGTTTTCAAACACGCGCTGCCTCGGCTGTGGTTATCCGTTTATTATTCAGTTTACATAGTTGGTTAGAGGACGTCGGGGCCGTGTATTCAGTATAAGAATCCCCGCTGTGCGTTCTATTTCCGGGTAGATATGGCGCGCGTAATGTGGTCCCTGCGACCTACTTTGACTACACCGTGCCTCGGCTGTGGAGGTCGCATCCATGATCCACTCGGATAGGTTTGTAGAGGTGGATGTGGTCTACGATCGGGTATAAGTGTCCCGGCTGTGCGTTGTGTATTCGCGGGGATATGGACCTCGCAAAACGGGTATTTCGTTTAAGTCTTTCGCTTTGATTTTGTCAGAGTATGAAGATCGGTCGGCGGTTTTCAAATACGCGCTGTATCGGCTGTGTGTATCCGTTTATAGGAGTGTCTAGATGGGTGGTTAGAGGACTTCCAGCTTGACAACTGGGCATGAGTATCCCCGCTGTGCGTTCTATTTCCGGGTAGATATGGCGCGCGTAATATGGTCCCTGCGACCTACTTTGACCGCGTCGTGCCTCGGCTGTGAGTGTCCGATTGTGGATCACCCTCCACATGTCTTTAGAGGTTGACGGTGGCTACACGTCGGCATAGGTGTCCCGGCTGTGCGTTGTGTATTCGCGGGGATATGGACCGCGCAAGACGGCGATTTGGTTTAAGGAAACAGAGTATTGGCGCTATCGCTGTGATTTTGTCAGAGTATGAAGATCGGTCGGCGGTTTTCAAATACGTGCTGCCTCGGCTGTGGGTACCCGTTTATTATTCTGCTTATATGGGTAGTTAGAGGACGTCGGGACCGTGTATTCAAAATAAGAATCCCCGCTGTGCGTTCCATTTCCGGGTAGATATGGCGCGCGTAATAGGGCCCCTGCGACCTACTTTGACCGCGTGGTGCCTCGGCTGTGGACCTCGCATCCAGGATCCACTCGGATAGGTTTGTAGAAGTGGACTTGGACTACAATTAGATATGAGGTTCCCGGCTGTGCGTTGTGTTTTCGCGGAGATATGGACCGCGCAAAACGGGTATTTGGTTTAAGGATTTTTCGCTGTGATTTTGTCAGAGTATGAAGATCGATCGGCGGTTTTCAAACACGCGCTGCATCGGCTGTGTGTATCCGTTTATTATTCATCTTATATGGGTGGTTAGAGGACTTCCAGCTCGACAACTGGGCATGAGTATCCCCGCTGTGCGTTCTATTTCCGGGTAGATATGGCGCGCGTAATATGGTCCCTGCGACCTACTTTGACCGACTCGTGCCTCGGCTGTGGAGGTCGCATCCAGGATCCACTCGGATGTGTTTGTAGAGGGGGACTTGGACTACAATTAGATATGAGTGTCCCGGCTGTGCGTTGTGTTTTCGCGGAGATATGGACCGCGCAAAACGGGTATTTCGTTTAAGGACATAGAGTTTTTCGCTCGGGTTTTAAAGCCGTGATAGGGGCGAAGCGCTGAAGGTTCCAGCGCTTCTGTACTTCGCCTATTACGGCTGTGACCCATTTTGGTAGGGGGTAACCAAGCCACCTTGCACACAATGATAGGAACAGACTACCCAGTGTATACTAGGGGATAGGAGCGAAGCGCTGAAGGGTCCAGCGCTTCTGGCGGTTCCCCTATGCTACAGCCGTAGTAGGGGATATGAGCGAAGCGCTGAAGGGTCCAGCGCTTCTGGCGGTTCCCCTATGTTACAGCCGTAGTAGGGACGAAGCGCTGAAGGGTCCAGCGCTTCTGGCGGTTCCCCTATGCTACAGCCGTAGTAGGGGATATGAGCGAAGCGCTGAAGGGTCCAGCGCTTCTGGCGGTTCCCCTATGTTACAGCCGTAGTAGGGACGAAGCGCTGAAGGGTCCAGCGCTTCTGGCGGTTCCCCTATGCTACAGCCGTAGTAGGGGATATGAGCGAAGCGCTGAAGGGTCCAGCGCTTCTGGCGGTCCCCCTATGCTACAGCCGTAGTAGGGGATATGAGCGAAGCGCTGAAGGGTCCAGCGCTTCTGGCGGTTCCCCTATGTTACAGCCGTAGTAGGGACGAAGCGCTGAAGGGTCCAGCGCTTCTGGCGGTTCCCCTATGCTACAGCCGTAGTAGGGGATATGAGCGAAGCGCTGAAGGGTCCAGCGCTTCTGGCGGTCCCCCTATGCTACAGCCGTAGTAGGGGATATGAGCGAAGCGCTGAAGGGTCCAGCGCTTCTGGCGGTCCCCCTATGCTACAGCCGTAGTAGGGGATATGAGCGAAGCGCTGAAGGGTCCAGCGCTTCTGGCGGTCCCCCTATGCTACAGCCGTAGTAGGGGATATGAGCGAAGCGCTGAAGGGTCCAGCGCTTCTGGCGGTCCCCCTATGCTACAGCCGTAGTAGGGGATAGGAGCGAAGCGCTGAAGGGTCCAGCGCTTCTGGCGGTCCCCCTATGCTACAGCCGTAGTAGGGGATATGAGCGAAGCGCTGAAGGGTCCAGCGCTTCTGGCGGTCCCCCTATGCTACAGCCGTAGTAGGGGATATGAGCGAAGCGCTGAAGGGTCCAGCGCTTCTGGCGGTCCCCCTATGCTACAGCCGTAGTAGGGGATATGAGCGAAGCGCTGAAGGGTCCAGCGCTTCTGGCGGTCCCCCTATGCTACAGCCGTAGTAGGGGATATGAGCGAAGCGCTGAAGGGTCCAGCGCTTCTGGCGGTCCCCCTATGCTACAGCCGTAGTAGGGGATAGGAGCGAAGCGCTGAAGGGTCCAGCGCTTCTGGCGGTTCCCCTATGCTACAGCCGTAGTAGGGGATAGGAGCGAAGCGCTGAAGGGTCCAGCGCTTCTGGCGGTCCCCCTATGCTACAGCCGTAGTAGGGGATATGAGCGAAGCGCTGAAGGGTCCAGCGCTTCTGGCGGTCCCCCTATGCTACAGCCGTAGTAGGGGATATGAGCGAAGCGCTGAAGGGTCCAGCGCTTCTGGCGGTCCCCCTATGCTACAGCCGTAGTAGGGGATAGGAGCGAAGCGCTGAAGGGTCCAGCGCTTCTGGCGGTTCCCCTATGCTACAGCCGTAGTAGGGGATAGGAGCGAAGCGCTGAAGGGTCCAGCGCTTCTGGCGGTTCCCCTATGCTACAGCCGTAGTAGGGGATAGGAGCGAAGCGCTGAAGGGTCCAGCGCTTCTGGCGGTTCCCCTATGCTACAGCCGTAGTAGGGGATATGAGCGAAGCG
>NW_027466754.1:32500-37500 GCF_050575085.1 Anarhichas minor
GGATAGGTTTGTAGAGGTGGATGTGGTCTACGATCGGGTATAAGTGTCCCGGCTGTGCGTTGTGTATTCGCGGAGATATGGACCTCGCAGACCGGCGATATTGTCGCTCGTCTTTGGCTGTGATTTTGTCAGAGTACGAAGATCGGCCGACGCTTTTGAACTACGCGCTGCATCGGCTGTGGGTATCCGTTTATAGGAGTGTCTAGATGGGTGGTTAGAGGACGTCGGGGTCTACAATTCGGCATAAGTATCCCGGCTGTGCGTTGTGTTTTGGCGGAGATATGAACCGCGCAATGTGGCTACTGCGACCTATTTTGACCGAGTCGTGCATCGGCTGTGAGTGTCCGATTGTGGCTCAAACTCCACAGGTCTTTAGAAGTGGACGTGGTCTACTATTCGGCGTAGGGGCCGAGTCTGTGCGTTGTGTATTCGCGGGGATATGCACCGCGCAAACCGGCGATTTGGTTTAAGGAGACAGAGTATTGGCGCTCGTCTTTCGCTGTGATTTTGTCAGAGTACGAAGATCGGCCGGCGCTTTTGAACTACTTGCTGCATCGGCTGTGGGTATCCGTTTATTGTTCTGCATGTATGGGTGGTTAGAGGAGGTCGGGGTCTACAATAGGGTATAAGTGTCCCGGCTGTGCGTGGTGTTTTGGCGGAGAGATGGAGCGCGCAAAACGGCAACTGCGACCTACTTTGACCGCGTGGTGCCTCGGCTGTGGGTCTCGGATCCAGGATCCACTCGGATAGGTTTGTAGAGGTGGACGTGGTCTACGATTGGGTATAAGTGTCCCGGCTGTGCGTGGTGTTTTCGCGGAGATATCCACCTCGCAAAACGGCGCTTCCGTTTAAGGAAACAGAGTTTTGGCGCTCGTCTTTCGCAGCGCAGCCCAGTAACGTCCCCTACCTTAAGAGAGTCCTCGTTACTCCCGCCGTTTACCCGCGCGATATGGATCCTGGTTCTGGATCTCGCATCCAGGATCCACTCGGATAGGTTTGTAGAGGTAGACGTATTATACAATTAGGTATGAGTATCCCGGCTGTGCGTTGTGTATTCGCGGAGATATCCATCTCGCAAAACGATATAAAAACGGCTGTGATTTTGTCAGAGTATGAAGATCGCCCGGCGCTTTTTGTCAGAGTATGAAGATCGGTCGGCGGTTTTCAAATACGTGCTGCCTCGGCTGTGGATACCCGTTTATTATTCTGCTTATATGGGTAGTTAGAGGACGTCGGGACCGTGGATTCGGTATAGAGAATCCCCGCTGTGCGTTCCATTTCCGGGTAAATATGGACCGCGCAATATGGCCCCTGCGACCTACTTTGACTACATCGTGCCTCGGCTGTGGACCTCGCATCCATGATCCACTCGGATAGATTTGTAGAGGGGGACTTGGACTACAGTTAGATATAAGTGTCCCGGCTGTGCGTTGTGTATTCGCGGGGATATGGACCTCGCAAAACGGGTATTTCGTTTAAGTCTTTCGCTTTGATTTTGTCAGAGTATGAAGATCGGTCGGCTGTTTTCAAACACGCGCTGCCTCGGCTGTGGTTATCCGTTTATTATTCAGCTTACATAGTTGGTTAGAGGACGTCGGGGCCGTGTATTCAGTATAAGAATCCCCGCTGTGCGTTCTATTTCCGGGTAGATATGGCGCGCGTAATATGGTCCCTGCGACCTACTTTGACTACACCGTGCCTCGGCTGTGGACCTCGCATCCAGGATCCACTCCGATAGTTTTGTAGAGGGGGACGTGGACTACAACTGGGTATAAGTGTCCCGGCTGTGCGTTGTGTATTCGCGGAGATATGCACCTCGCAAAACGACGATTTCGTTTAAGTCTTTCGCTGTGATTTTGTCAGAGTATGAAGATCGGTCGGCTGTTTTCAAACACGCGCTGCCTCGGCTGTGGTTATCCGTTTATTATTCAGCTTACATAGTTGGTTAGAGGACGTCGGGGCCGTGTATTCAGTATAAGAATCCCCGCTGTGCGTTCTATTTCCGGGTAGATATGGCGCGCGTAATATGGTCCCTGCGACCTAATTTGACTACACCGTGCCTCGGCTGTGGACCTCGCATCCAGGATCCACTCCTTTTGTAGAGGGGGACGTGGACTACAACTGGGTATAAGTGTCCCGGCTGTGCGTTGTGTATTCGCGGAGATATGCACCTCGCAAAACGACGATTTCGTTTAAGTCTTTCGCTGTGATTTTGTCAGAGTATGAAGATCGGTCGGCTGTTTTCAAACACGCGCTGCCTCGGCTGTGGTTATCCGTTTATTATTCAGTTTACATAGTTGGTTAGAGGACGTCGGGGCCGTGTATTCAGTATAAGAATCCCCGCTGTGCGTTCTATTTCCGGGTAGATATGGCGCGCGTAATATGGTCCCTGCGACCTAATTTGACTACACCGTGCCTCGGCTGTGGACCTCGCATCCAGGATCCACTCCGATAGTTTTGTAGAGGGGGACGTGGACTACAACTGGGTATAAGTGTCCCGGCTGTGCGTTGTGTATTCGCGGAGATATGCACCTCGCAAAACGACGATTTCGTTTAAGTCTTTCGCTGTGATTTTGTCAGAGTATGAAGATCGGTCGGCTGTTTTCAAACACGCGCTGCCTCGGCTGTGGTTATCCGTTTATTATTCAGTTTACATAGTTGGTTAGAGGACGTCGGGGCCGTGTATTCAGTATAAGAATCCCCGCTGTGCGTTCTATTTCCGGGTAGATATGGCGCGCGTAATGTGGTCCCTGCGACCTACTTTGACTACACCGTGCCTCGGCTGTGGAGGTCGCATCCATGATCCACTCGGATAGGTTTGTAGAGGTGGATGTGGTCTACGATCGGGTATAAGTGTCCCGGCTGTGCGTTGTGTATTCGCGGAGATATGCACCTCGCAAAACGACGATTTCGTTTAAGTCTTTCGCTGTGATTTTGTCAGAGTATGAAGATCGGTCGGCTGTTTTCAAACACGCGCTGCCTCGGCTGTGGTTATCCGTTTATTATTCAGCTTACATAGTTGGTTAGAGGACGTCGGGGCCGTGTATTCAGTATAAGAATCCCCGCTGTGCGTTCTATTTCCGGGTAGATATGGCGCGCGTAATATGGTCCCTGCGACCTAATTTGACTACACCGTGCCTCGGCTGTGGACCTCGCATCCAGGATCCACTCCGATAGTTTTGTAGAGGGGGACGTGGACTACAACTGGGTATAAGTGTCCCGGCTGTGCGTTGTGTATTCGCGGAGATATGCACCTCGCAAAACGACGATTTCGTTTAAGTCTTTCGCTGTGATTTTGTCAGAGTATGAAGATCGGTCGGCTGTTTTCAAACACGCGCTGCCTCGGCTGTGGTTATCCGTTTATTATTCAGTTTACATAGTTGGTTAGAGGACGTCGGGGCCGTGTATTCAGTATAAGAATCCCCGCTGTGCGTTCTATTTCCGGGTAGATATGGCGCGCGTAATGTGGTCCCTGCGACCTACTTTGACTACACCGTGCCTCGGCTGTGGAGGTCGCATCCATGATCCACTCGGATAGGTTTGTAGAGGTGGATGTGGTCTACGATCGGGTATAAGTGTCCCGGCTGTGCGTTGTGTATTCGCGGAGATATGCACCTCGCAAAACGACGATTTCGTTTAAGTCTTTCGCTGTGATTTTGTCAGAGTATGAAGATCGGTCGGCTGTTTTCAAACACGCGCTGCCTCGGCTGTGGTTATCCGTTTATTATTCAGCTTACATAGTTGGTTAGAGGGACGTCGGGGCCGTGTATTCAGTATAAGAATCCCCGCTGTGCGTTCTATTTCCGGGTAGATATGGCGCGCGTAATATGGTCCCTGCGACCTAATTTGACTACACCGTGCCTCGGCTGTGGACCTCGCATCCAGGATCCACTCCGATAGTTTTGTAGAGGGGGACGTGGACTACAACTGGGTATAAGTGTCCCGGCTGTGCGTTGTGTATTCGCGGAGATATGCACCTCGCAAAACGACGATTTCGTTTAAGTCTTTCGCTGTGATTTTGTCAGAGTATGAAGATCGGTCGGCTGTTTTCAAACACGCGCTGCCTCGGCTGTGGTTATCCGTTTATTATTCAGTTTACATAGTTGGTTAGAGGACGTCGGGGCCGTGTATTCAGTATAAGAATCCCCGCTGTGCGTTCTATTTCCGGGTAGATATGGCGCGCGTAATGTGGTCCCTGCGACCTACTTTGACTACACCGTGCCTCGGCTGTGGAGGTCGCATCCATGATCCACTCGGATAGGTTTGTAGAGGTGGATGTGGTCTACGATCGGGTATAAGTGTCCCGGCTGTGCGTTGTGTATTCGCGGGGATATGGACCTCGCAAAACGGGTATTTCGTTTAAGTCTTTCGCTTTGATTTTGTCAGAGTATGAAGATCGGTCGGCGGTTTTCAAATACGCGCTGTATCGGCTGTGTGTATCCGTTTATAGGAGTGTCTAGATGGGTGGTTAGAGGACTTCCAGCTTGACAACTGGGCATGAGTATCCCCGCTGTGCGTTCTATTTCCGGGTAGATATGGCGCGCGTAATATGGTCCCTGCGACCTACTTTGACCGCGTCGTGCCTCGGCTGTGAGTGTCCGATTGTGGATCACCCTCCACATGTCTTTAGAGGTTGACGGTGGCTACACGTCGGCATAGGTGTCCCGGCTGTGCGTTGTGTATTCGCGGGGATATGGACCGCGCAAGACGGCGATTTGGTTTAAGGAAACAGAGTATTGGCGCTATCGCTGTGATTTTGTCAGAGTATGAAGATCGGTCGGCGGTTTTCAAATACGTGCTGCCTCGGCTGTGGGTACCCGTTTATTATTCTGCTTATATGGGTAGTTAGAGGACGTCGGGACCGTGTATTCAAAATAAGAATCCCCGCTGTGCGTTCCATTTCCGGGTAGATATGGCGCGCGTAATAGGGCCCCTGCGACCTACTTTGACCGCGTGGTGCCTCGGCTGTGGACCTCGCATCCAGGATCCACTCGGATAGG
>NW_027466754.1:50000-55580 GCF_050575085.1 Anarhichas minor
CCGGCGCTTTTGAACTACTTGCTGCATCGGCTGTGGGTATCCGTTTATTGTTCTGCATGTATGGGTGGTTAGAGGAGGTCGGGGTCTACAATAGGGTATAAGTGTCCCGGCTGTGCGTGGTGTTTTGGCGGAGAGATGGAGCGCGCAAAACGGCAACTGCGACCTACTTTGACCGCGTGGTGCCTCGGCTGTGGGTCTCGGATCCAGGATCCACTCGGATAGGTTTGTAGAGGTGGACGTGGTCTACGATTGGGTATAAGTGTCCCGGCTGTGCGTGGTGTTTTCGCGGAGATATCCACCTCGCAAAACGGCGCTTCCGTTTAAGGAAACAGAGTTTTGGCGCTCGTCTTTCGCAGCGCAGCCCAGTAACGTCCCCTACCTTAAGAGAGTCCTCGTTACTCCCGCCGTTTACCCCGCGCGATATGGATCCTGGTTCTGGATCTCGCATCCAGGATCCACTCGGATAGGTTTGTAGAGGTAGACGTATTATACAATTAGGTATGAGTATCCCGGCTGTGCGTTGTGTATTCGCGGAGATATCCATCTCGCAAAACGATATAAAAACGGCTGTGATTTTGTCAGAGTATGAAGATCGCCCGGCGCTTTTTGTCAGAGTATGAAGATCGGTCGGCGGTTTTCAAATACGTGCTGCCTCGGCTGTGGATACCCGTTTATTATTCTGCTTATATGGGTAGTTAGAGGACGTCGGGACCGTGGATTCGGTATAAGAATCCCCGCTGTGCGTTCCATTTCCGGGTAAATATGGACCGCGCAATATGGCCCCCTGCGACCTACTTTGACTACATCGTGCCTCGGCTGTGGACCTCGCATCCATGATCCACTCGGATAGATTTGTAGAGGGGGACTTGGACTACAGTTAGATATAAGTGTCCCGGCTGTGCGTTGTGTATTCGCGGGGATATGGACCTCGCAAAACGGGTATTTCGTTTAAGTCTTTCGCTTTGATTTTGTCAGAGTATGAAGATCGGTCGGCTGTTTTCAAACACGCGCTGCCTCGGCTGTGGTTATCCGTTTATTATTCAGCTTACATAGTTGGTTAGAGGACGTCGGGGCCGTGTATTCAGTATAAGAATCCCCGCTGTGCGTTCTATTTCCGGGTAGATATGGCGCGCGTAATATGGTCCCTGCGACCTACTTTGACTACACCGTGCCTCGGCTGTGGACCTCGCATCCAGGATCCACTCCGATAGTTTTGTAGAGGGGGACGTGGACTACAACTGGGTATAAGTGTCCCGGCTGTGCGTTGTGTATTCGCGGAGATATGCACCTCGCAAAACGACGATTTCGTTTAAGTCTTTCGCTGTGATTTTGTCAGAGTATGAAGATCGGTCGGCTGTTTTCAAACACGCGCTGCCTCGGCTGTGGTTATCCGTTTATTATTCAGCTTACATAGTTGGTTAGAGGACGTCGGGGCCGTGTATTCAGTATAAGAATCCCCGCTGTGCGTTCTATTTCCGGGTAGATATGGCGCGCGTAATATGGTCCCTGCGACCTAATTTGACTACACCGTGCCTCGGCTGTGGACCTCGCATCCAGGATCCACTCCGATAGTTTTGTAGAGGGGGACGTGGACTACAACTGGGTATAAGTGTCCCGGCTGTGCGTTGTGTATTCGCGGAGATATGCACCTCGCAAAACGACGATTTCGTTTAAGTCTTTCGCTGTGATTTTGTCAGAGTATGAAGATCGGTCGGCTGTTTTCAAACACGCGCTGCCTCGGCTGTGGTTATCCGTTTATTATTCAGTTTACATAGTTGGTTAGAGGACGTCGGGGCCGTGTATTCAGTATAAGAATCCCCGCTGTGCGTTCTATTTCCGGGTAGATATGGCGCGCGTAATGTGGTCCCTGCGACCTACTTTGACTACACCGTGCCTCGGCTGTGGAGGTCGCATCCATGATCCACTCGGATAGGTTTGTAGAGGTGGATGTGGTCTACGATCGGGTATAAGTGTCCCGGCTGTGCGTTGTGTATTCGCGGGGATATGGACCTCGCAAAACGGGTATTTCGTTTAAGTCTTTCGCTTTGATTTTGTCAGAGTATGAAGATCGGTCGGCGGTTTTCAAATACGCGCTGTATCGGCTGTGTGTATCCGTTTATAGGAGTGTCTAGATGGGTGGTTAGAGGACTTCCAGCTTGACAACTGGGCATGAGTATCCCCGCTGTGCGTTCTATTTCCGGGTAGATATGGCGCGCGTAATATGGTCCCTGCGACCTACTTTGACCGCGTCGTGCCTCGGCTGTGAGTGTCCGATTGTGGATCACCCTCCACATGTCTTTAGAGGTTGACGGTGGCTACACGTCGGCATAGGTGTCCCGGCTGTGCGTTGTGTATTCGCGGGGATATGGACCGCGCAAGACGGCGATTTGGTTTAAGGAAACAGAGTATTGGCGCTATCGCTGTGATTTTGTCAGAGTATGAAGATCGGTCGGCGGTTTTCAAATACGTGCTGCCTCGGCTGTGGGTACCCGTTTATTATTCTGCTTATATGGGTAGTTAGAGGACGTCGGGACCGTGTATTCAAAATAAGAATCCCCGCTGTGCGTTCCATTTCCGGGTAGATATGGCGCGCGTAATAGGGCCCCTGCGACCTACTTTGACCGCGTGGTGCCTCGGCTGTGGACCTCGCATCCAGGATCCACTCGGATAGGTTTGTAGAAGTGGACTTGGACTACAATTAGATATGAGGTTCCCGGCTGTGCGTTGTGTTTTCGCGGAGATATGGACCGCGCAAAACGGGTATTTGGTTTAAGGATTTTTCGCTGTGATTTTGTCAGAGTATGAAGATCGATCGGCGGTTTTCAAACACGCGCTGCATCGGCTGTGTGTATCCGTTTATTATTCATCTTATATGGGTGGTTAGAGGACTTCCAGCTCGACAACTGGGCATGAGTATCCCCGCTGTGCGTTCTATTTCCGGGTAGATATGGCGCGCGTAATATGGTCCCTGCGACCTACTTTGACCGACTCGTGCCTCGGCTGTGGAGGTCGCATCCAGGATCCACTCGGATGTGTTTGTAGAGGGGGACTTGGACTACAATTAGATATGAGTGTCCCGGCTGTGCGTTGTGTTTTCGCGGAGATATGGACCGCGCAAAACGGGTATTTCGTTTAAGGACATAGAGTTTTTCGCTCGGGTTTTAAAGCCGTGATAGGGGCGAAGCGCTGAAGGTTCCAGCGCTTCTGTACTTCGCCTATTACGGCTGTGACCCATTTTGGTAGGGGGTAACCAAGCCACCTTGCACACAATGATAGGAACAGACTACCCAGTGTATACTAGGGGATAGGAGCGAAGCGCTGAAGGGTCCAGCGCTTCTGGCGGTTCCCCTATGCTACAGCCGTAGTAGGGGATATGAGCGAAGCGCTGAAGGGTCCAGCGCTTCTGGCGGTTCCCCTATGTTACAGCCGTAGTAGGGACGAAGCGCTGAAGGGTCCAGCGCTTCTGGCGGTTCCCCTATGCTACAGCCGTAGTAGGGGATATGAGCGAAGCGCTGAAGGGTCCAGCGCTTCTGGCGGTTCCCCTATGTTACAGCCGTAGTAGGGACGAAGCGCTGAAGGGTCCAGCGCTTCTGGCGGTTCCCCTATGCTACAGCCGTAGTAGGGGATATGAGCGAAGCGCTGAAGGGTCCAGCGCTTCTGGCGGTCCCCCTATGCTACAGCCGTAGTAGGGGATATGAGCGAAGCGCTGAAGGGTCCAGCGCTTCTGGCGGTTCCCCTATGTTACAGCCGTAGTAGGGACGAAGCGCTGAAGGGTCCAGCGCTTCTGGCGGTTCCCCTATGCTACAGCCGTAGTAGGGGATATGAGCGAAGCGCTGAAGGGTCCAGCGCTTCTGGCGGTCCCCCTATGCTACAGCCGTAGTAGGGGATATGAGCGAAGCGCTGAAGGGTCCAGCGCTTCTGGCGGTCCCCCCTATGCTACAGCCGTAGTAGGGGATATGAGCGAAGCGCTGAAGGGTCCAGCGCTTCTGGCGGTCCCCCTATGCTACAGCCGTAGTAGGGGATATGAGCGAAGCGCTGAAGGGTCCAGCGCTTCTGGCGGTCCCCCTATGCTACAGCCGTAGTAGGGGATAGGAGCGAAGCGCTGAAGGGTCCAGCGCTTCTGGCGGTCCCCCTATGCTACAGCCGTAGTAGGGGATATGAGCGAAGCGCTGAAGGGTCCAGCGCTTCTGGCGGTCCCCCTATGCTACAGCCGTAGTAGGGGATATGAGCGAAGCGCTGAAGGGTCCAGCGCTTCTGGCGGTCCCCCCTATGCTACAGCCGTAGTAGGGGATATGAGCGAAGCGCTGAAGGGTCCAGCGCTTCTGGCGGTCCCCCTATGCTACAGCCGTAGTAGGGGATATGAGCGAAGCGCTGAAGGGTCCAGCGCTTCTGGCGGTCCCCCTATGCTACAGCCGTAGTAGGGGATAGGAGCGAAGCGCTGAAGGGTCCAGCGCTTCTGGCGGTTCCCCTATGCTACAGCCGTAGTAGGGGATAGGAGCGAAGCGCTGAAGGGTCCAGCGCTTCTGGCGGTCCCCCTATGCTACAGCCGTAGTAGGGGATATGAGCGAAGCGCTGAAGGGTCCAGCGCTTCTGGCGGTCCCCCCTATGCTACAGCCGTAGTAGGGGATATGAGCGAAGCGCTGAAGGGTCCAGCGCTTCTGGCGGTCCCCCTATGCTACAGCCGTAGTAGGGGATAGGAGCGAAGCGCTGAAGGGTCCAGCGCTTCTGGCGGTTCCCCTATGCTACAGCCGTAGTAGGGGATAGGAGCGAAGCGCTGAAGGGTCCAGCGCTTCTGGCGGTTCCCCTATGCTACAGCCGTAGTAGGGGATAGGAGCGAAGCGCTGAAGGGTCCAGCGCTTCTGGCGGTTCCCCTATGCTACAGCCGTAGTAGGGGATATGAGCGAAGCGCTGAAGGGTCCAGCGCTTCTGGCGGTCCCCCTATGCTACAGCCGTAGTAGGGGATATGAGCGAAGCGCTGAAGGGTCCAGCGCTTCCCTAAATTTTTTGGATTACCAGGACCAATTCTTTTAGAGCAGTAGTAGGGGCGAAGCTCTGAAGCGCTGAAGGGGTCCAGCGCTTCGGGACTTTGCCTATTACGGCTGTGACCCATTTTGGTAGGGGGTAACCAAGCCACCTTGGGCACGATTTCAGAAACTCAGTTTTCAGAAATATGTCTATCATAGAAAGTCAAGGACACCTCGAGTAGAAGACATCCGACAAAGGCCAGAGCCCACTGGACCCGGTCGGCACCACACCTCGGTGTGTGGGCTGGTTGTCTGACTTTCAACAAAATGACAGAGTATTGAACGGATTGACGGATTGACAGAGTATTGAACGGATTGACGGATTGACGGATTGAGGGGGAAATTTGACAGTCTTTCCCCATGGATCTTCTGACTGAATGGCAACCCTGACCCGCCATCGGAGGGCCTCCGCCGTCCACGCTTGTGATTCATCGTCCAGGCCTGAGATTGGCGGGCGGTTCCTCCGGCCTGCGGGTTAGCCTCTATGGCCGGGAGGGCCCACACGCAGGGGGTGGGAGAACCCCTCTGCGTACCTCCTGGTCGCCCGATTTGAAGC
>NW_027466755.1:0-7500 GCF_050575085.1 Anarhichas minor
TCGCGGAGATATGGACCGCGCAAAACGGGTATTTGGTTTAAGGATTTTTCGCTGTGATTTGTCAGAGTATGAAGATCGATCGGCGGTTTTCAAACACGCGCTGCATCGGCTGTGTGTATCCGTTTATTATTCATCTTATATGGGTGGTTAGAGGACTTCCAGCTCGACAACTGGGCATGAGTATCCCCGCTGTGCGTTCTATTTCCGTGTAGATATGGCGCGCGTAATATGGTCCCTGCGACCTACTTTGACCGCGTCGTGCCTCGGCTGTGAGTGTCCGATTGTGGATCACCCTCCACATGTCTTTAGAGGTTGACGGTGGCTACAGGTCGGCATAGGTGTCCCGGCTGTGCGTTGTGTATTCGCGGGGATATGGACCGCGCAAGACGGCGATTTGGTTTAAGGAAACAGAGTATTGGCGCTATCGCTGTGATTTTGTCAGAGTATGAAGATCGGTCGGCGGTTTTCAAATACGTGCTGCCTCGGCTGTGGATACCCGTTTATTATTCTGCTTATATGGGTAGTTAGAGGACGTCGCGACCGTGTATTCAAAATAAGAA
Source organism: Anarhichas minor (assembly GCF_050575085.1). Lineage (NCBI taxonomy): Eukaryota > Metazoa > Chordata > Actinopteri > Perciformes > Anarhichadidae > Anarhichas > Anarhichas minor. The sequence goes on from NW_027466755.1 coordinate 561, forward strand.
TCCCCGCTGTGCGTTCCATTTCCGGGTAGATATGGCGCGCGTAATAGGGCCCCTGCGACCTACTTTGACCGCGTGGTGCCTCGGCTGTGGACCTCGCATCCAGGATCCACTCGGATAGGTTTGTAGAAGTGGACTTGGACTACAATTAGATATGAGGTTCCCGGCTGTGCGTTGTGTTTTCGCGGAGATATGGACCGCGCAAAACGGGTATTTGGTTTAAGGATTTTTCGCTGTGATTTTGTCAGAGTATGAAGATCGATCGGCGGTTTTCAAACACGCGCTGCATCGGCTGTGTGTATCCGTTTATTATTCATCTTATATGGGTGGTTAGAGGACTTCCAGCTTGACAACTGGCATGAGTATCCCGCTGTGCGTTCTATTTCCGGGTAGATATGGCGCGCGTAATATGGTCCCTGCGACCTACTTTGACCGCGTCGTGCCTCGGCTGTGAGTGTCCCGATTGTGGATCACCCCTCCACATGTCTTTAGAGGTTGACGGTGGCTACAGGTCGGCATAGGTGTCCCGGCTGTGCGTTGTGTATTCGCGGGGATATGGACCGCGCAAGACGGCGATTTGGTTTAAGGAAACAGAGTATTGGCGCTATCGCTGTGATTTTGTCAGAGTATGAAGATCGGTCCGGCGGTTTTCAAATACGTGCTGCCTCGGCTATGGATACCCGTTTATTATTCTGCTTATATGGGTAGTAGAGGACGTCGCGACCGTGTATTCAAAATAAGAATCCCCGCTGTGCGTTCCATTTCCGGGTAGATATGGCGCGCGTAATAGGGCCCCTGCGACCTACTTTGACCGCGTGGTGCTCGGCTGTGGACCTCGCATCCAGGATCCACTCGGTGAGGTTTGTAGAAGTGGACTTGGACTACAATTAGATATGAGGTTCCCCGGCTGTGCGTTGTGTTTTCGCGGAGATATGGACCGCGCAAAACGGGTATTTGGTTTAAGGATTTTTCGCTGTGATTTTGTCAGAGTATGAAGATCGATCGGCGGTTTTCAAACACGCGCTGCATCGGCTGTGTGTATCCGTTTATTTTTCATCTTATATGGGTGGTTAGAGGACTTCCAGCTCGACAACTGGGCATGAGTATCCCCGCTGTGCGTTCTATTTCCGGGTAGATATGGCGCGCGTAATATGGTCCCTGCGACCTACTTTGACCGCGTCGTGCCTCGGCTGTGAGTGTCCGATTGTGGATCACCCTCCACATGTCTTTAGAGGTTGACGGTGGCTACAGGTCGGCATAGGTGTCCCGGCTGTGCGTTGTGTATTCGCGGGATATGGACCGCGCAAGACGGCGATTTGGTTTAAGGAAACAGAGTATTGGCGCTATCGCTGTGATTTTGTCAGAGTATGAAGATCGGTCGGCGGTTTCAAATACGTGCTGCCTCGGCTGTGGATACCCGTTTATTATTCTGCTTATATGGGTAGTTAGAGGACGTCGCGACCGTGTATTCAAAATAAGAATCCCCGCTGTGCGTTCCATTTCCGGGTAGATATGGCGCGCGTAATAGGGCCCCTGCGACCTACTTTGACCGCGTGGTGCCTCGGCTGTGGACCTCGCATCCAGGATCCACTCGGATAGGTTTGTAGAAGTGGACTTGGACTACAATTAGATATGAGGTTCCCGGCTGTGCGTTGTGTTTTCGCGGAGATATGGACCGCGCAAAACGGGTATTTGGTTTAAGGATTTTTCGCTGTGATTTTGTCAGAGTATGAAGATCGATCGGCGGTTTTCAAACACGCGCTGCATCGGCTGTGTGTATCCGTTTATTATTCATCTTATATGGGTGGTTAGAGGACTTCCAGCTTGACAACTGGGCATGAGTATCCCCGCTGTGCGTTCTATTTCCGGGTAGATATGGCGCGCGTAATATGGTCCCTGCCGACCCTACTTTGACCGCGTCGTGCCTCGGCTGTGAGTGTCCGATTGTGGATCACCCTCCACATGTCTTTAGAGGTTGACGGTGGCTACAGGTCGGCATAGGTGTCCCGGCTGTGCGTTGTGTATTCGCGGGGATATGGACCGCGCAAGACGGCGATTTGGTTTAAGGAAACAGAGTATTGGCGCTATCGCTGTGATTTTGTCAGAGTATGAAGATCGGTCGGCGGTTTTCAAATACGTGCTGCCTCGGCTGTGGATACCCGTTTATTATTCTGCTTATATGGGTAGTTAGAGGACGTCGCGACCGTGTATTCAAAATAAGAATCCCCGCTGTGCGTTCCATTTCCGGGTAGATATGGCGCGCGTAATAGGGCCCCTGCGACCTACTTTGACCGCGTGGTGCCCTCGGCTGTGGACCTCGCATCCAGGATCCACTCGGATAGGTTTGTAGAAGTGGACTTGGACTACAATTAGATATGAGGTTCCCCGGCTGTGCGTTGTGTTTTCGCGGAGATATGGACCGCGCAAAACGGGTATTTGGTTTAAGGATTTTTCGCTGTGATTTTGTCAGAGTATGAAGATCGATCGGCGGTTTTCAAACACGCGCTGCATCGGCTGTGTGTATCCGTTTATTATTCATCTTATATGGGTGGTTAGAGGACTTCCAGCTCGACAACTGGGCATGAGTATCCCCGCTGTGCGTTCTATTTCGGGTAGATATGGCGCGCGTAATATGGTCCCTGCGACCTACTTTGACCGCGTCGTGCCTCGGCTGTGAGTGTCCGATTGTGGATCACCCTCCACATGTCTTTAGAGGTTGAGCGGTGGCTACAGGTCGGCATAGGTGTCCCGGCTGTGCGTTGTGTATTCGCGGGGATATGGACCGCGCAAGACGCGATTTGGTTTAAGGAAACAGAGTATTGGCGCTATCGCTGTGATTTTGTCAGAGTATGAAGATCGGTCGGCGGTTTTCAAATACGTGCTGGCCTCGGCTGTGGATACCCGTTTATTATTCTGCTTATATGGGTAGTTAGAGGACGTCGCGACCGTGTATTCAAAATAAGAATCCCCCGCTGTGCGTTCCATTTCCGGGTAGATATGGCGCGCGTAATAGGGCCCCTGCGACCTACTTTGACCGCGTGTGCCTCGGCTGTGGACCTCGCATCCAGGATCCACTCGGATAGGTTTGTAGAAGTGGACTTGGACTACAATTAGATATGAGGTTCCCGGCTGTGCGTTGTGTTTTCGCGGAGATATGGACCGCGCAAAACGGGTATTTGGTTTAAGGATTTTTCGCTGTGATTTTGTCAGAGTATGAAGATCGATCGGCGGTTTTCAAACACGCGCTGCATCGGCTGTGTGTATCCGTTTATTATTCATCTTATATGGGTGGTTAGAGGACTTCCAGCTTGACAACTGGGCATGAGTATCCCCGCTGTGCGTTCTATTTCCGGGTAGATATGGCGCGCGTAATATGGTCCCTGCGACCTACTTTGAACCGCGTCGTGCCTCGGCTGTGAGTGTCCGATTGTGGATCACCCTCCACATGTCTTTAGAGGTTGACGGTGGCTACAGGTCGGCATAGGTGTCCCGGCTGTGCGTTGTGTATTCGCGGGGATATGGACCGCGCAAGACGGCGATTTGGTTTAAGGAAACAGAGTATTGGCGCTATCGCTGTGATTTTGTCAGAGTATGAAGATCGGTCGGCGGTTTTCAAATACGTGCTGCCTCGGCTATGGATACCCGTTTATTATTCTGCTTATATGGGTAGTTAGAGGACGTCGCGACCGTGTATTCAAAATAAGAATCCCCGCTGTGCGTTCCATTTCCGGGTAGATATGGCGCGCGTAATAGGGCCCCTGCGACCTACTTTGACCGCGTGGTGCCTCGGCTGTGGACCTCGCATCCAGGATCCACTCGGATAGGTTTGTAGAAGTGGACTTGGACTACAATTAGATATGAGGTTCCCGGCTGTGCGTTGTGTTTTCGCGGAGATATGGACCGCGCAAAACGGGTATTTGGTTTAAGGATTTTTCGCTGTGATTTTGTCAGAGTATGAAGATCGATCGGCGGTTTTCAAACACGCGCTGCATCGGCTGTGTGTATCCGTTTATTATTCATCTTATATGGGTGGTTAGAGGACTTCCAGCTTGACAACTGGGCATGAGTATCCCCGCTGTGCGTTCTATTTCCGGGTAGATATGGCGCGCGTAATATGGTCCCCTGCGACCTACTTTGACCGCGTCGTGCCTCGGCTGTGAGTGTCCGATTGTGGATCACCCTCCACATGTCTTTAGAGGTTGACGGTGGCTACAGGTCGGCATAGGTGTCCCGGCTGTGCGTTGTGTATTCGCGGGGATATGGACCGCGCAAGACGGCGATTTGGTTTAAGGAAACAGAGTATTGGCGCTATCGCTGTGATTTTGTCAGAGTATGAAGATCGGTCGGCGGTTTTCAAATACGTGCTGCCTCGGCTGTGGATACCCGTTTATTATTCTGCTTATATGGGTAGTTAGAGGACGTCGCGACCGTGTATTCAAAATAAGAATCCCCGCTGTGCGTTCCATTTCCGGGTAGATATGGCGCGCGTAATAGGGCCCCTGCGACCTACTTTGACCGCGTGGTGCCTCGGCTGTGGACCTCGCATCCAGGATCCACTCGGTGAGGTTTGTAGAAGTGGACTTGGACTACAATTAGATATGAGGTTCCCGGCTGTGCGTTGTGTTTTCGCGGAGATATGGGACCGCGCAAAACGGGTATTTGGTTTAAGGATTTTTCGCTGTGATTTTTGTCAGAGTATGAAGATCGATCGCGGTTTTCAAACACGCGCTGCATCGGCTGTGTGTATCCGTTTATTATTCATCTTATATGGGTGGTTAGAGGACTTCCAGCTCGACAACTGGGCATGAGTATCCCCGCTGTGCGTTCTATTTCCGGGTAGATATGGCGCGCGTAATATGGTCCCTGCGACCTACTTTGACCGCGTCGTGCCTCGGCTGTGAGTGTCCGATTGTGGATCACCCTCCCACATGTCTTTAGAGGTTGACGGTGGCTACAGGTCGGCATAGGTGTCCCGGCTGTGCGTTGTGTATTCGCGGGGATATGGACCGCGCAAGACGGCGATTTGGTTTAAGGAAACAGAGTATTGGGCGCTATCGCTGTGATTTTGTCAGAGTATGAAGATCGGTCGGCGGTTTTCAAATACGTGCTGCCTCGGCTGTGGATACCCGTTTATTATTCTGCTTATATGGGTAGTTAGAGGGACGTCGCGACCGTGTATTCAAAATAAGAATCCCCGCTGTGCGTTCCATTTCCGGGTAGATATGGCGCGCGTAATAGGGCCCCTGCGACCTACTTTGACCGCGTGGTGCCTCGGCTGTGGACCTCGCATCCAGGATCCACTCGGATAGGTTTGTAGAAGTGGACTTGGGACTACAATTAGATATGAGGTTCCCGGCTGTGCGTTGTGTTTTCGCGGAGATATGGACCGCGCAAAACGGGTAGTTGGTTAAGGATTTTTCGCTGTGATTTTGTCAGAGTATGAAGATCGATCGGCGGTTTTCAAACACGCGCTGCATCGGCTGTGTGTATCCGTTTATTATTCATCTTATATGGGTGGTTAGAGGACTTCCAGCTCGACAACTGGCATGAGTATCCCCGCTGTGCGTTCTATTTCCGGGTAGATATGGCGCGCGTAATATGGTCCCCTGCGACCTACTTTGACCGACTCGTGCCTCGGCTGTGGAGGTCGCATCCAGGATCCACTCTGATGTGTTTGTAGAGGGGGACTTGGACTACAATTAGATATGAGTGTCCCGCTGTGCGTTGTGTTTTCGCGGAGATATGGACCGCGCAAAACGGGTATTTCGTTTAAGGACATAGAGTTTTTCGCTCGGGTTTTAAAGCCGTGATAGGGGCGAAGCGCTGAAGGTTCCAGCGCTTCTGTACTTCGCCTATTACGGCTGTGACCCATTTTGGTAGGGGTAACCAAGCCACCTTGCACACAATGATAGGAACAGACTACCCAGTGTATACTAGGGGATAGGAGCGAAGCGCTGAAGGGTCCAGCGCTTCTGGCGGTTCCCCTATGCTACAGCCGTAGTAGGGGATATGAGCGAAGCGCTGAAGGGTCCAGCGCTTCTGGGCGGTTCCCCTATGTTACAGCCGTAGTAGGGACGAAGCGCTGAAGGGTCCAGCGCTTCTGGCGGTTCCCCTATGCTACAGCCGTAGTAGGGGATATGAGCGAAGCGCTGAAGGGTCCAGCGCTTCTGGCGTGTCCCCCTATGCTACAGCCGTAGTAGGGGATATGAGCGAAGCGCTGAAGGGTCCAGCGCTTCTGGCGGTTCCCCTATGTTACAGCCGTAGTAGGGACGAAGCGCTGAAGGGTCCAGCGCTTCTGGCGGTTCCCCTATGCTACAGCCGTAGTAGGGGATATGAGCGAAGCGCTGAAGGGTCCAGCGCTTCTGGCGGTCCCCCTATGCTACAGCCGTAGTAGGGGATATGAGCGAAGCGCTGAAGGGTCCAGCGCTTCTGGCGGTCCCCCTATGCTACAGCCGTAGTAGGGGATATGAGCGAAGCGCTGAAGGGTCCAGCGCTTCTGGCGGTTCCCCTATGCTACAGCCGTAGTAGGGGATATGAGCGAAGCGCTGAAGGGTCCAGCGCTTCTGGCGGTCCCCCTATGCTACAGCCGTAGTAGGGGATAGGAGCGAAGCGCTGAAGGGTCCAGCGCTTCTGGCGGTCCCCCTATGCTACAGCCGTAGTAGGGGATATGAGCGAAGCGCTGAAGGGTCCAGCGCTTCTGGCGGTCCCCCTATGCTACAGCCGTAGTAGGGGATATGAGCGAAGCGCTGAAGGGTCCAGCGCTTCTGGCGGTCCCCCTATGCTACAGCCGTAGTAGGGGATATGAGCGAAGCGCTGAAGGGTCCAGCGCTTCTGGCGGTCCCCCCTATGCTACAGCCGTAGTAGGGGATATGAGCGAAGCGCTGAAGGGTCCAGCGCTTCTGGCGGTCCCCCTATGCTACAGCCGTAGTAGGGGATAGGAGCG